>NW_027488373.1:8417976-8718618 GCF_051014445.1 Colletes latitarsis | reverse complement strand
TAATGTGGTACCACACTGAAACAGTCGATTAAACCTGGTTTCGATCAATATTTTTGAGGATAACGCATGTTAGGTCTAGGTTAGGCCGAGGATTCTCACTCATCAGACTCATACTTTCGCATTCTTCACATACTTGTTGAACGGATCCTGGGTTCTTCCCGCCTTGGATCACGCAGTAAAGTGGTACCACACTGAACCAGTCCATTAAACCCGGTTTGGATCAATATTTTAGAGGCTAACGCATGTTAGGTTTGGGTTAGGTCTAGGATTTGCCCTCATCAGGCTCATACTTTCGCATATTTCTCATACTTCATGGCTAGATCCTGGGCTTTTTCTGGATTGCATCACGTAGTAATGAAGTACAACACTGAAACAGTCAATTAAACCTCGTTTCCATCAATATCTTAGAGGACAACGCAAGTTAGGTCTGGGATATGTCTGGGATTTGCCCTCATCAGGGTCATACTTTCGCAGTTCTAACATACATGTTGCCCTGATCGAGTGTTTTTTGTGCTTTGGATCACGTAGTAAAGTGGTACCACACTGAAACGGTCCATTAAACCTGGTTTGGATCATTATTATGGAGGATAACGCATGTTAGGTCTAGGTTAGGTGTGGGATTTTCACTCATCAGACTCATACTTTCGCATTCATCACATTCTTGTTGAACGGATCCTGGGTTTTTTCTGGTTTGGATCACGTAGTAATGTGGGACCACACCGAAACAACCAATTAAACCTGGTCTTGATAAATATTTTAGAGGATAACGCATGTCATGTCTGGGATAGGTGTGGGATTTGACCTCATCATGGTCATACTTTCGCAGTTTTAACATGCATGTTGACCTCATCGAGGGTTTTTTCTGCTTTGGATCACGTAGTAAAGTGGTACCACAACTAAAACAGTAAATTAAACCTGGTTTCGATCATTATTTTGGAGGATAACGCAAGTTAGGTCTGGAATAGGTCTGGGATTAGCCCTCATCAGACTCATACTTTCGCATTCTTCACATACTTGCTGAACGGATCCTGGGTTTTTTCTGGTTTGGATCACGTAGTAATGTGGGACCACACTGAAACAGTCGATTAAACCTGGTTTCGATCAATATTTTAGAGGATAACGCAAGTTTGGTCTGGGATAGGTCTGGGATTTGCCCTCATCAGGCTCATACTTTCGCGTTTTTCACATACTTGTGGAACAGATCCTGGGTTTTTTCTGGTTTGGGTCACGTAGTAATGTGGTACCACACTGAAACAGTCGATTAAACCAGGGTTCGATCAATATTTTTGAGGATAACGCATGGTAGGTTTAGGTTAGGCCTGGGATTTGCCCTCATCAGGGAAACTTTCGCAGTTTTAACATGCATGTTGACCTGATCGAGGGTTTTTTCTGCTTTGGATCACGTAGTAAAGTGGTGCCACAACTAAAACAGTCAATTAAACCTGGTTTCGATCATTATTTTAGAGGATAACGCAAGTTAGGTCTGGGATAGGTCTGGGATTAGCCCTCATCAGACTCATACTTTCGCACACTTCACATGCTCGTTGACAAGATCCTGGGTTTTTTCTGGTTTGGATCACGTAGTAATGTGGGACCACACCGAAACAACCAATTAAACCTGGTCTTGATAAATATTTTAGAGGATAACGCATGTCATGTCTGGGATAGGTGTGGGATTTGACCTCATCATGGTCATACTTTCGCAGTTTTAACATGCATGTTGACCTCATCGAGGGTTTTTTCTGCTTTGGATCACGTAGTAAAGTGGTACCACAACTAAAACAGTAAATTAAACCTGGTTTCGATCATTATTTTGGAGGATAACGCAAGTTAGGTCTGGAATAGGTCTGGGATTAGCCCTCATCAGACTCATACTTTCGCATTCTTCACATACTTGCTGAACGGATCCTGGGTTTTTTCTGGTTTGGATCACGTAGTAATGTGGGACCACACTGAAACAGTCGATTAAACCTGGTTTCGATCAATATTTTAGAGGATAACTCAAGTTTGGTCTGGGATAGGTCTGGGATTCGCCCTTATCAGGCTCATACTTTCGCGTTTTTCACACACTTGTTGAACGGGTCTTGGGTTTTTTCTGGTGTGGATCACGTAGTAATGTGTTACCACACTGAAACAATCAATTAAACCTGGTCTTGATAAATATTTTATAGGATAACGCATATTTGGTCTGGGTTAGGTCTAGGATTTGCCCTCATC
This sequence comes from Colletes latitarsis, assembly GCF_051014445.1. NCBI lineage: Eukaryota > Metazoa > Arthropoda > Insecta > Hymenoptera > Colletidae > Colletes > Colletes latitarsis. The sequence goes on along the minus strand of NW_027488373.1, from coordinate 8,716,401 downwards.
AGTCTCATACTTTCGCATATTTCTCATACTTGATGGCTAGATCCTGGGCTTTTTCTGGATTGCGTCACGTAGTAATGAAGTACAACACTGAAACAGTCAATTAAACCTCGTTTCCATCAATATCTTAGAGGACAACGCAAGTTAGGTCTGGGATATGTCTGGGATTTGCCCTCATCAGGGTCATACTTTCGCAGTTCTAACATACATGTTGCCCTGATTGAGTGTTTTTTGTGCTTTGGATCACGTAGTAAAGTGGTACCACACTGAAACTGTCCATTAAACCTGGTTTGGATCATTATTATGGAGGATAACGCATGTTAGGTCTAGGTTAGGTGTGGGATTTTCACTCATCAGACTCATACTTTCGCATTCATCACATACTTGTTGAACGGATCCTGGGCTTTTTCTGGTTTGGATCACGTAGTAATGTGGGACCACACCGAAACAACCAATTAAACCTGGTCTTGATAAATATTTTAGAGGATAACGCATGTCATGTCTGGGATAGGTGTGGGATTTGACCTCATCATGGTCATACTTTCGCAGTTTTAACATGCATGTTGACCTCATCGAGGGTTTTTTCTGCTTTGGATCACGTAGTAAAGTGGTACCACAACTAAAACAGTAAATTAAACCTGGTTTCGATCATTATTTTGGAGGATAACGCAAGTTAGGTCTGGAATAGGTCTGGGATTAGCCCTCATCAGACTCATACTTTCGCATTCTTCACATACTTGCTGAACGGATCCTGGGTTTTTTCTGGTTTGGATCACGTAGTAATGTGGGACCACACTGAAACAGTCGATTAAACCTGGTTTCGATCAATATTTTAGAGGATAACTCAAGTTTGGTCTGGGATAGGTCTGGGATTTGCCCTCATCAGGCTCATACTTTCGCGTTTTTCACATACTTGTTGAACAGATCCTGGGTTTTTTCTGGTTTGGGTCACGTAGTAATGTGGTACCACACTGAAACAGTCGATTAAACCAGGTTTCGATCAATATTTTTGAGGATAACGCATGGTAGGTTTAGGTTAGGCCTGGGATTTGCCCTCATCAGGGAAACTTTCGCAGTTTTAACATGCATGTAGACCTGATCGAGGGTTTTTTCTGCTTCGGATCACGTAGTAAAGTGGTGCCACAACTAAAACAGTCAATTAAACCTGGTTTCGATCATTATTTTAGAGGATAACGCAAGTTAGGTCTGGGATAGGTCTGGGATTAGCCCTCATCAGACTCATACTTTCGCATACTTCACATACTTGTTGAACAGATCCTGGGATTTTTTCTGGTTTGGATCACGTAGTAATGTGGTACCACACTGAAACAGTCGATTAAACCTGGTTTCGATCAATATTTTTGAGGATAACGCATGTTAGGTCTAGGTTAGGCCGAGGATTCTCACTCATCAGACTCATACTTTCGCATTCTTCACATACTTGTTGAACGGATCCTGGGTTTTTCCCGCTTTGGATCACGTAGTAAAGTGGTACCACACTGAAGCAGTCCATTAAACCCGGTTTGGATCAATATTTTAGAGGCTAACGCATGTTAGGTTTGGGTTAGGTCTAGGATTTGCCCTCATCAGGCTCATACTTTCGCATATTTCTCATACTTGATGGCTAGATCCTGGGCTTTTTCTGGATTGCGTCACGTAGTAATGAAGTACAACACTGAAACAGTCAATTAAACCTCGTTTCCATCAATATCTTAGAGGACAACGCAAGTTAGGTCTGTGATATGTCTGGGATTTGCCCTCATCAGGGTCATACTTTCGCAGTTTTAACATACATGTTGACCTGATCGAGGGTTTTTTCCGCTTTGGATCACGTAGTAAAGTGGTACCACACTGAAGCAGTCCATTAAACCCGGTTTGGATCAATATTTTAGAGGATAACGCATGTCAGGTTTGGGTTAGGTCTAGGATTTGCCCTCATCAGGCTCATACTTTCGCATATTTCTCATACTTCATGGCTAGATCCTGGGCTTTTTCTGGATTGTATCACGTAGTAATGTGGTACCACACTGAAACAGTGGATTAAACCCGGTTTCGATCAATATTTTAGAGGATAACGCAAGTTAGGTCTGGGATAGGTCTGGGATTAGCCCTCATCAGACTCATACTTTCGCATACTTCACATACTTGTTGAACAGATCCTGGGATTTTTTCTGGTTTGGATCACGTAGTAATGTGGTACCACACTGAAACAGTCGATTAAACCTGGTTTCGATCAATATCCTAGAGGATAACGCAAGTTAAGTCTGGGATAGGTCTGGGATTTGCCCTCATCAGACTCATACGTTCGCGTTTTTCACATACTTGTTGAACGGATCCTGGGTTTTTTCTGGTTTGGATCACGTAGTAATGTGGTACCACACTGAAACAGTCGATTAAACCTGGTTTCGATTAATATCCTAGAGGATAACGCAAGTTAAGTCTGGGATTGGTCTGGGATTTGACCTCATCAGACTCATACTTTCGTAAACTTCACATACTCGTTGAACAGATCCTGGGTTATTTTCTGGTTTGGATCACATAGTAATGTGGTACCACACTGAAACAGTCGATTAAACCAGGTTTCGATCAATATTTTTGAGGATAACGCATGTTAGGTCTAGGTTAGGCCTGGGATTTTCACTCATCAGCCTCATACTTTCGCATTCTTCACATACTTGTTGAACGGATCCTGGGTTTTTTCTGGTTTGGATCGCGTAGTAATGTGGTACCACACTGAAACAGTGGATTAAACCCGGTTTCGATCAATATTTTAGAGGATAACGCAAGTTAAGTCTGGGATAGGTCTGGGATTTGACCCCATCAGACTCATACTTTCGCACACTTCACATACTCGTTGAAGAGATCCTGGGTTATTTTCTGGTTTGGATCACATAGTAATGTGGTACCACACTGAAGCAGTAGATTAAACCAGGTATCGATTAATATTTTTGAGGATAACGCATGTTAGGACTAGGTTAGGCCTGGGATTTTCACGCATCAGACTCATACTATCGCATTCTTCACATACTTGTTGAACGGATCCTGGGTTTTTTCTGGTTTGGATCACGTAGTAATGTGGTACCACACTGAAACAGTCGATTAAACCTGGTCTTGATAAATATTTTAGAGGACAACGCATGTTAGGTCTGGGTTAGGTCTAAGATTTGCCCTCTTCAGGCTCATACTTTCGCATATTTCTCATACTTTATGGCTAGATCCTGGGCTTTTTCTGGATTGCATCACGTAGTAATGAAGTACAGCACTGAAACAGTCAATTAAACCTGGTTTCCATCAACATCTTAGAGGACAACGCAAGTTAGGTCTGGGATAGGTCTGGGATTTGCCCTCATCAGGGTCATACTTTCGCAGTTCTAACATACATGTTGACCTGATCGAGTGTTTTTTCTGCTTTGGATCACGTAGTAAAGTGGTACCACACCGAAACAGTCCATTAAACCCGGTTTGGATCAATATTTTAGAGGATAACGCATGTTAGGTCTAGGTTAGGACTGGGATTTTCACTCATCAGACTCATACTTTCGCATTCTTCACATACTTGTTGAACGGATCCTGGGTTTTTTCTGGTTTGGATCACGTAGTAATGTGGGACCACAACTAAAACAGTCAATTAAACCTGGTTTCGATCATTATTTTAGAGGATAACGCAAGATAGGTCTGGGATAGGTCTGGGATTAGCCCTCATCAGACTCATACTTTCGCATTCTTCACATACTTGTTGAACGGATCCTGGGTTTTTTCTGGTTTGGATCACGTAGTAATATGGTACCACACTGAAACAGTCGATTAAACCTGGTTTCGATCAATATTTTAGAGGATAACGCAAGTTTGGTCTGGGATAGGTCTGGGATAGGTCTGGGATTTGCCCTCATCAGGCTCATACTTTCGCGTTTTTCACATACTTGTTGAACAGATCCTGGGTTTTTTCTGGTTTGGGTCACGTAGTAATGTGGGACCACACTGAAACAGTCGATTAAACCTGGTCTTGATAAATATTTTAGAGGACAACGCATGTTAGGTCTGGGTTAGGTCTAAGATTTGCCCTCTTCAGGCTCATACTTTCGCATATTTCTCATACTTGATGGCTAGATCCTGGGCTTTTTCTGGATTGCATCACGTAGTAATGAAGTACAGCACTGAAACAGTCAATTAAACCTGGTTTCCATCAATATCTTAGAGGACAACGCAAGTTAGGTCTGGGATAGGTCTGGGATTTGCCCTCATCAGGGTCATACTTTCGCAGTTCTAACATACATGTTGACCTGATCGAGTGTTTTTTCTGCTTTGGATCACGTAGTAAAGTGGTACCACACCGAAACAGTCCATTAAACCCGGTTTGGATCAATATTTTAGAGGATAACGCAAGTTAGGTCTAGGTTAGGCCTGGGATTTGCCCTCATCAGGCTCATACTTTCGCAGTTTTAACATGCATGTTGACCTGATCGAGGGTTTTTTCTGCTTTGTATCACGTAGTAAAGTGGTACCACACTAAAACAGTCAATTAAACCTGGTTTCGATCAATATTTTAGAGGATAACGAAAGTTATGTCTAGTTTAGGCCTGGGAGTTTCACTCATCAGACTCATACTTTCGCATTCTTCACATACTTGTTGAACGGATCCTGGGTTTTCTCTGGTTTGGATCACGTAGTAATGTGGGACCACACACAAACAGTCGATTAAACCTGGTTTCGATCAATATTTTAGAGGACAACGCAAGTTTGGTCTGGGATAGGTCTGGGATAGGTCTGGGATTTGCCCTCATCAGGCTCATACTTTCGCGTTTTTCACATACTTGTTGAACAGATCCTGGGTTTTTTCTGGTTTGGGTCACGTAGTAATGTGGTACCACACTGAAACAGTCGATTAAACCAGGTTTCGATCAATATTTTTGAGGATAACGTATGTTAGGTCTAGGTTAGGCCTGGGATTTTCACGCATCAGACTCATACATTCGCATTCTTCACATACTTGTTGAACGGATCCTGGGTTTTTTCTGGTTTGGATCACGTAGTAATGTGGGACCACACTGAAACAGTCGATTAAACCTGGTCTTGATAAATATTTTAGAGGACAACGCATGTTAGGTCTGGGTTGGGTCTAGGATTTGCCCTCATCAGGCTCCTACATTCGCATATTTCTCATACTTCATGGCTAGATCCTGGGCTTTTTCTGGATTGTATCACGTAGTAATGTGGTACCACGCTGAAACAGTCAATTAAACCTGGTTTCGATCAATATTTTAGAGGATAACGCAAGTTAGGTCTGGGATACGTCTGGGATTAGCCCTCATCAGACTCATACTTTCGCACACTTCACATACTCGTTGACAAGATCCTGGGTTTTTTTCTGGTTTGGATCACGTAGTAATATGGTACCACACTGAAACAGTCGATTAAACCTGGTTTCGATCAATATTTTTGAGGATAACGCATGTTAGGTCAAGGTTAGGCCGAGGATTTTCACTCATCAGACTCATACTTTCGCATTCTTCACATACTTGTTGAACGGATCCTGGGTTTTTACTGGTTTGGATCACGTAGTAATGTGGTACCACACTGAAACAGTCAATTAAACCTGGTTTCGATCAATATTTTAGAGAATAATTCATGTTAGGTCTAGGTTAGGTCTGGGATTTGCTCTCATCAGGCTCAGTCTTTCGCATATTTCTCATACTTGATGTCTAGATCCTGGGCTTTTTCTGGATTGCATCACGTAGTAATGAAGTACTACACTGAAACAGTCAATTAAACCTGGTTTCCATCAAATTTTAGAGGACAACGCATGTTAGGTCTAGGTTAGGCCTGGGATTTGCCCTCATCAGGGTCATACTTTCGCAGTTTTAACATACATGTTGACCTGATCGAGGGTTTTTTCCGCTTTGGATCACGTAGCAAAGTGGTACCACACTGAAGCAGTCCATTAAACCCGGTTTGGATCAATATTTTAGAGGATAACGCATGTTAGGTTTGGGTTAGGTCTAGGATTTTCCCTCATCAGGCTCATACTTTCGCATATTTCTCATACTTCATGGCTAGATCCTGGGCTTTTTCTGGATTGCATCACGTAGTAATGAAGTACAACACTGAAACAGTCAATTAAACCTGGTTTCCATCAATATTTTAGAGGACAACGCATGTTAGGTCTGGGTTAGGCCTGGGATTTGCCCTCATCAGGGTCATACTTTCGCAGTTTTAACATACATGTTGACCTGATCGAGGGTTTTTTCCGCTTTGGATCACGTAGTAAAGTGGTACCACACTGAAGCAGTCCACTAAACCCGGTTTGGATCAATATTTTAGAGGATAACGCATGTTAGGTTTGGGTTAGGTCTAGGATTTACCCTCATCAGGCTCATACTTTCGCATATTTCTCATACTTCATGGATAGATCCTGGGTTTTTTCTGGTTTGGATCACGTAGTAATGTGGTACCACACTGAAACAGTCGATTAGACACGGTTTCGATCAATATTTTAGAGGATAACGCAAGTTAAGTCTGGGATAGGTCTGGGATTTGACCTCATCAGACTCATTCTTTCGCACACTTCACATACTCGTTGAACAGATCCTGGGTTATTTTCTTGTTTGGATCACATAGTAATGTGGTACCACACTGAAACAGTAGATTAAACCAGGCTTTGATCAATATTTTTGAGGATAACGCGTGTTAGGTCTAGGTTAGGCCTGGGATTTTCACTCATCAGATTCATACTTTCGCATTCTTCACATACTTGTTGAACGGATCCTGGGTTTTTTCTGGTTTGGATCACGTAGTAATGTGGGACCACACTGAAACAGTCAATTAATCCTGGTTTCGATCAATATTTTAGAGAATAATTCATGTTAGGTCTAGGTTACGTCTGGGATTTGCTCTCATCAGGCTCATTCTTTCGCATATTTCTCATACTTGATGGCTAGATCCTGGGCTTTTTCTGGATTGCATCACGTAGTAATGTGGTACCACGCTGGAACAGTCAATTAAACCTTGTTTCGATCAATATTTTAGAGGATAACGCAAGTTAGGTCTGGGATAGGTCTGGGATTCGCCCTCATCAGGCTCATACTTTCACACACTTCACGTACTCGTTTAACAGATCCTGGGTTTTTTCTGGTTTGGTTCACATAGTAATGTGGTACCACACTGAAACATTCAATTAAACCTGGTCTTGATAAATATTTTAGAGGATAACGCATGTTAGGTTTGGGTTATGTCTAGGGTTTGCCCTCATCAGGCTCATACTTTCGCATATTTCTCATCCTTCATGGCTAGATCCTGGGCTGTTTCTGGATTGTACCACGTAGTAATGTGGTACCACACTGAAACAGTCGATTAAACCTGGTCTTGATAAATATTTTAGAGGACAACGCATGTTAGGTTTGGGTTAGGTCTAGGATTTGCCCACATCAGGCACATTCTTTCGCATATTTCTCATACTTCATGGCTAGATCCTGGGCTGTTTCTGGATTGTATCACGTAGTAATGTGGTACCACGCTGAAACAGTAAATTAGACCTTGTTTCGATCAATATTTTAGAGGATAACGCAAGTTAGGTCTGGGATAGGTCTGGGATTCGCCCTCATCAGGCTCACACTTTCGCACACTTCACGTACTCGTTTAACAGATCCTGGGTTTTTTCTGGTTTGGTTCACATAGTAATGTGGTACCACACTGAAACATTCAATTAAACCTGGTCTTGATAAATATTTTAGAGGATAACGCATGTTAGGTTTGGGTTAGGTCTAGGATTTGCCCCTATCAGGGTCATACTTTCGCAGTTTTAACATGCATGTTGACCTGATCGAGGGTTTTTTCTGCTTTAGATCACGTAGTAAAGTGGTGCCACAAGTAAAACAGTCAATTTAACCTGGTTTCGATCATTATTTTAGAGGATAACGCAAGTTAGGTCTGGGATAGGTCTGGGATTAGCCCTCATCAGACTCATACTTTCGCATTCTTCACATACTTGTTGAACGGATCCTGGGTTTTCTCTGGTTTGGATCACGTAGTAATGTGGGACCACACACAAACAGTCAATTAAACCTGGTTTCGATCAATATTTTAGAGGATAACGCAAGTTAGGTCTGGGATAGGTCTGGGATTAGCCCTCATCAGACTCATACTTTCGCATTCTTCACATACTTGTTGAACGGATCCTGGGTTTTCTCTGGTTTGGAACACGTAGTAATGTGGGACCACACACAAACAGTCGATTAAACATGGTTTCGATCAATATTTTAGAGGACAACGCAAGTTTGGTCTGGGATAGGTCTGGGATAGGTCTGGGATTTGCCCTCATCAGGCTCATACTTTCGCGTTTTTCACATACTTGTTGAACAGATCCTGGGTTTTTTCTGGTTTGGGTCACGTAGTAATGTGGTACCACACTGAAACAGTCGATTAAACCAGGTTTCGATCAATATTTTAGAGGACAACGCAAGTTTGGTCTGGGATAGGTCTGGGATAGGTCTGGGATTTGCCCTCATCAGGCTCATACTTTCGCGTTTTTCACATACTTGTTGAACAGATCCTGGGTTTTTTCTGGTTTGGGTCACGTAGTAATGTGGTACCACACTGAAACAGTCGATTAAACCAGGTTTCGATCAATATTTTTGAGGATAACGTATGTTAGGTCTAGGTTAGGCCTGGGATTTTCACGCATCAGACTCATACTTTCGCATTCTTCACATACTTGTTGAACGGATCCTGGGTTTTTTCTGGTTTGGATCACGTAGTAATGTGGGACCACACTGAAACAGTCGATTAAACCTGGTCTTGATAAATATTTTAGAGGACAACGCATGTTAGGTCTGGGTTAGGTCTAGGATTTGCCCTCATCAGGCTCCTACATTCGCATATTTCTCATACTTCATGGCTAGGTCCTGGGCTTTTTCTGGATTGTATCACGTAGTAATGTGGTACCACGCTGAAACAGTCAATTAAACCTGGTTTCGATCAATATTTTAGAGGATAACGCAAGTTAGGTCTAGGTTAGGCCTGGGATTTGCCCTCATCAGGGTCATACTTTCGCAGTTTTAACATGCATGTTGACCTGATCGAAGGTTTTTTCTGCTTTGGATCACGTAGTAATGTGGTGCCACAACTAAAACAGGTAATTAAACCTGGTTTCGATCATTATTTTAGAGGATAACGCAAGTTAGGTCTGGGATAGGTCTGGGATTAGCCCTCATCAGACTCATACTTTCGCACACTTCACATACTCGTTGACAAGATCCTGGGTTTTTTTCTGGATTGGATCACGTAGTAATGTGGTACCACACTGAAACAGTCGATTAAACCTGGTTTCGATCAATATTTTTGAGGATAACGCATGTTAGGTCTAGGTTAGGCCGAGGATTTTCACTCATCAGACTCATACTTTCGCATTCTTCACATACTTGTTGAACGGATCCTGGGTTTTTTCTGGTTTGGATCACGTAGTAATGTGGGACCACACTGAAACAGTCAATTAATCCTGGTTTCGATCAATATTTTAGAGAATAATTCATGTTAGGTCTAGGTTAGGTCTGGGATTTGCTCTCATCAGGCTCATTCTTTCGCATATTTCTCATACTTGATGGCTAGATCCTGGGCTTTTTCTGGATTGCATCACGTAGTAATGTGGTACCACGCTGGAACAGTCAATTAAACCTTGTTTCGATCAATATTTTAGAGGATAACGCAAGTTAGGTCTGGGATAGGTCTGGGATTCGCCCTCATCAGGCTCATACTTTCACACACTTCACGTACTCGTTTAACAGATCCTGGGTTTTTTCTGGTTTGGTTCACATAGTAATGTGGTACCACACTGAAACATTCAATTAAACCTGGTCTTGATAAATATTTTAGAGGATAACGCATGTTAGGTTTGGGTTATGTCTAGGGTTTGCCCTCATCAGGCTCATACTTTCGCATATTTCTCATCCTTCATGGCTAGATCCTGGGCTGTTTCTGGATTGTACCACGTAGTAATGTGGTACCACACTGAAACAGTCGATTAAACCTGGTCTTGATAAATATTTTAGAGGACAACGCATGTTAGGTTTGGGTTAGGTCTAGGATTTGCCCACATCAGGCACATTCTTTCGCATATTTCTCATACTTCATGGCTAGATCCTGGGCTGTTTCTGGATTGTATCACGTAGTAATGTGGTACCACGCTGAAACAGTCAATTAGACCTTGTTTCGATCAATATTTTAGAGGATAACGCAAGTTAGGTCTGGGATAGGTCTGGGATTCGCCCTCATCAGGCTCACACTTTCGCACACTTCACGTACTCGTTTAACAGATCCTGGGTTTTTTCTGGTTTGGTTCACATAGTAATGTGGTACCACACTGAAACATTCAATTAAACCTGGTCTTGATAAATATTTTAGAGGATAACGCATGTTAGGTTTGGGTTAGGTCTAGGATTTGCCCCTATCAGGGTCATACTTTCGCAGTTTTAACATGCATGTTGACCTGATCGAGGGTTTTTTCTGCTTTAGATCACGTAGTTAAGTGGTGCCACAAGTAAAACAGTCAATTTAACCTGGTTTCGATCATTATTTTAGAGGATAACGCAAGTTAGGTCTGGGATAGGTCTGGGATTAGCCCTCATCAGACTCATACTTTCGCATTCTTCACATACTTGTTGAACGGATCCTGGGTTTTCTCTGGTTTGGATCACGTAGTAATGTGGGACCACACACAAACAGTCAATTAAACCTGGTTTCGATCAATATTTTAGAGGATAACGCAAGTTAGGTCTGGGATAGGTCTGGGATTAGCCCTCATCAGACTCATACTTTCGCATTCTTCACATACTTGTTGAACGGATCCTGGGTTTTCTCTGGTTTGGAACACGTAGTAATGTGGGACCACACACAAACAGTCGATTAAACATGGTTTCGATCAATATTTTAGAGGACAACGCAAGTTTGGTCTGGGATAGGTCTGGGATAGGTCTGGGATTTGCCCTCATCAGGCTCATACTTTCGCGTTTTTCACATACTTGTTGAACAGATCCTGGGTTTTTTCTGGTTTGGGTCACGTAGTAATGTGGTACCACACTGAAACAGTCGATTAAACCAGGTTTCGATCAATATTTTAGAGGACAACGCAAGTTTGGTCTGGGATAGGTCTGGGATAGGTCTGGGATTTGCCCTCATCAGGCTCATACTTTCGCGTTTTTCACATACTTGTTGAACAGATCCTGGGTTTTTTCTGGTTTGGGTCACGTAGTAATGTGGTACCACACTGAAACAGTCGATTAAACCAGGTTTCGATCAATATTTTTGAGGATAACGTATGTTAGGTCTAGGTTAGGCCTGGGATTTTCACGCATCAGACTCATACTTTCGCATTCTTCACATACTTGTTGAACGGATCCTGGGTTTTTTCTGGTTTGGATCACGTAGTAATGTGGGACCACACTGAAACAGTCGATTAAACCTGGTCTTGATAAATATTTTAGAGGACAACGCATGTTAGGTCTGGGTTAGGTCTAGGATTTGCCCTCATCAGGCTCCTACATTCGCATATTTCTCATACTTCATGGCTAGGTCCTGGGCTTTTTCTGGATTGTATCACGTAGTAATGTGGTACCACGCTGAAACAGTCAATTAAACCTGGTTTCGATCAATATTTTAGAGGATAACGCAAGTTAGGTCTAGGTTAGGCCTGGGATTTGCCCTCATCAGGGTCATACTTTCGCAGTTTTAACATGCATGTTGACCTGATCGAAGGTTTTTTCTGCTTTGGATCACGTAGTAATGTGGTGCCACAACTAAAACAGGTAATTAAACCTGGTTTCGATCATTATTTTAGAGGATAACGCAAGTTAGGTCTGGGATAGGTCTGGGATTAGCCCTCATCAGACTCATACTTTCGCACACTTCACATACTCGTTGACAAGATCCTGGGTTTTTTTCTGGTTTGGATCACGTAGTAATGTGGTACCACACTGAAACAGTCGATTAAACCTGGTTTCGATCAATATTTTTGAGGATAACGCATGTTAGGTCTAGGTTAGGCCGAGGATTTTCACTCATCAGACTCATACTTTCGCATTCTTCACATACTTGTTGAACGGATCCTGGGTTTTTTCTGGTTTGGATCACGTAGTAATGTGGGACCACACTGAAACAGTCAATTAATCCTGGTTTCGATCAATATTTTAGAGAATAATTCATGTTAGGTCTAGGTTAGGTCTGGGATTTGCTCTCATCAGGCTCATTCTTTCGCATATTTCTCATACTTGATGGCTAGATCCTGGGCTTTTTCTGGATTGCATCACGTAGTAATGTGGTACCACGCTGGAACAGTCAATTAAACCTTGTTTCGATCAATATTTTAGAGGATAACGCAAGTTAGGTCTGGGATAGGTCTGGGATTCGCCCTCATCAGGCTCATACTTTCACACACTTCACGTACTCGTTTAACAGATCCTGGGTTTTTTCTGGTTTGGTTCACATAGTAATGTGGTACCACACTGAAACATTCAATTAAACCTGGTCTTGATAAATATTTTAGAGGATAACGCATGTTAGGTTTGGGTTATGTCTAGGGTTTGCCCTCATCAGGCTCATACTTTCGCATATTTCTCATCCTTCATGGCTAGATCCTGGGCTGTTTCTGGATTGTACCACGTAGTAATGTGGTACCACACTGAAACAGTCGATTAAACCTGGTCTTGATAAATATTTTAGAGGACAACGCATGTTAGGTTTGGGTTAGGTCTAGGATTTGCCCACATCAGGCACATTCTTTCGCATATTTCTCATACTTCATGGCTAGAACCTGGGCTGTTTCTGGATTGTATCACGTAGTAACGTGGTACCACGCTGAAACAGTCAATTAGACCTTGTTTCGATCAATATTTTAGAGGATAACGCAAGTTAGGTCTGGGATAGGTCTGGGATTCGCCCTCATCAGTCTCACACTTTCGCACACTTCACGTACTCGTTTAACAGATCCTGGGTTTTTTCTGGTTTGGTTCACATAGTAATGTGGTACCACACTGAAACATTCAATTAAACCTGGTCTTGATAAATATTTTAGAGGATAACGCATGTTAGGTTTGGGTTAGGTCTAGGATTTGCCCCTATCAGGGTCATACTTTCGCAGTTTTAACATGCATGTTGACCTGATCGAGGGTTTTTTCTGCTTTAGATCACGTAGTAAAGTGGTGCCACAAGTAAAACAGTCAATTTAACCTGGTTTCGATCATTATTTTAGAGGATAACGCAAGTTAGGTCTGGGATAGGTCTGGGATTAGCCCTCATCAGACTCATACTTTCGCATTCTTCACATACTTGTTGAACGGATCCTGGGTTTTCTCTGGTTTGGATCACGTAGTAATGTGGGACCACACACAAACAGTCAATTAAACCTGGTTTCGATCAATATTTTAGAGGATAACGCAAGTTAGGTCTGGGATAGGTCTGGGATTAGCCCTCATCAGACTCATACTTTCGCATTCTTCACATACTTGTTGAACGGATCCTGGGTTTTCTCTGGTTTGGAACACGTAGTAATGTGGGACCACACACAAACAGTCGATTAAACATGGTTTCGATCAATATTTTAGAGGACAACGCAAGTTTGGTCTGGGATAGGTCTGGGATAGGTCTGGGATTTGCCCTCATCAGGCTCATACTTTCGCGTTTTTCACATACTTGTTGAACAGATCCTGGGTTTTTTCTGGTTTGGGTCACGTACTAATGTGGTACCACACTGAAACAGTCGATTAAACCAGGTTTCGATCAATATTTTAGAGGACAACGCAAGTTTGGTCTGGGATAGGTCTGGGATAGGTCTGGGATTTGCCCTCATCAGGCTCATACTTTCGCGTTTTTCACATACTTGTTGAACAGATCCTGGGTTTTTTCTGGTTTGGGTCACGTAGTAATGTGGTACCACACTGAAACAGTCGATTAAACCAGGTTTCGATCAATATTTTTGAGGATAACGTATGTTAGGTCTAGGTTAGGCCTGGGATTTTCACGCATCAGACTCATACTTTCGCATTCTTCACATACTTGTTGAACGGATCCTGGGTTTTTTCTGGTTTGGATCACGTAGTAATGTGGGACCACACTGAAACAATCGATTAAACCTGGTCTTGATAAATATTTTAGAGGACAACGCATGTTAGGTCTGGGTTAGGTCTAGGATTTGCCCTCATCAGGCTCCTACATTCGCATATTTCTCATACTTCATGGCTAGGTCCTGGGCTTTTTCTGGATTGTATCACGTAGTAATGTGGTACCACGCTGAAACAGTCAATTAAACCTGGTTTCGATCAATATTTTAGAGGATAACGCAAGTTAGGTCTAGGTTAGGCCTGGGATTTGCCCTCATCAGGGTCATACTTTCGCAGTTTTAACATGCATGTTGACCTGATCGAAGGTTTTTTCTGCTTTGGATCACGTAGTAATGTGGTGCCACAACTAAAACAGGTAATTAAACCTGGTTTCGATCATTATTTTAGAGGATAACGCAAGTTAGGTCTGGGATTAGCCCTCATCAGACTCATACTTTCGCACACTTCACATACTCGTTGACAAGATCCTGGGATTTTTTCTGGTTTGGATCACGTAGTAATGTGGTACCACACTGAAACAGTCGATTAAACCTGGTTTCGATCAATATTTTTGAGGATAACGCATGTTAGGTCTAGGTTAGGCCGAGGATTTTCACTCATCAGACTCATACTTTCGCATTCTTCACATACTTGTTGAACGGATCCTGGGTTTTTACTGGTTTGGATCACGTAGTAATGTGGTACCACACTGAAACAGTCAATTAAACCTGGTTTCGATCAATATTTTAGAGAATAATTCATGTTAGGTCTAGGTTAGGTCTGGGATTTGCTCTCATCAGGCTCATTCTTTCGCATATTTCTCATACTTGATGTCTAGATCCTGGGCTTTTTCTGGATTGCATCACGTAGTAATGAAGTACTACACTGAAACAGTCGATTAAACCTGGTTTCCATCAATATTTTAGAGGACAACGCATGTTAGGTCTAGGTTAGGCCTGGGATTTGCCCTCATCAGGGTCATACTTTCGCAGTTTTAACATACATGTTGACCTGATCGAGGGTTTTTTCCGCTTTGGATCACGTAGTAAAGTGGCACCACACTGAAGCAGTCCATTAAACCCGGTTTGGATCAATATTTTAGAGGATAACGCATGTTAGGTTTGGGTTAGGTCTAGGATTTGCCCTCATCAGGCTCATACTTTCGCATATTTCTCATACTTCATGGCTAGATCCTGGGCTTTTTCTGGATTGCATCACGTAGTAATGAAGTACAACACTGAAACAGTCAATTAAACCTGGTTTCCATCAATATTTTAGAGGACAACGCATGTTAGGTCTGGGTTAGGCCTGGGATTTGCCCTCATCAGGGTCATACTTTCGCAGTTTTAACATACATGTTGACCTGATCGAGGGTTTTTTCCGCTTTGGATCACGTAGTAAAGTGGCACCACACTGAAGCAGTCCATTAAACCCGGTTTGGATCAATATTTTAGAGGATAACGCATGTTAGGTTTGGGTTAGGTCTAGGATTTGCCCTCATCAGGCTCATACTTTCGCATATTTCTCATACTTCATGGCTAGATCCTGGGCTTTTTCTGGATTGCATCACGTAGTAATGAAGTACAACACTGAAACAGTCAATTAAACCTGGTTTCCATGAATATTTTAGAGGACAACGCATGTTAGGTCTGGGTTAGGTCTCGGATTCGCCCTCATCAGGCTCATACTTTCGCGTTTTTCACATACTTGTTGAACTGATCCTGGGTTTTTTCTGGTTTGGATCACGTAGTAATGTGGTACCACACTGAAACAGTCGATTAAACCCGGTTTCGATCAATATTTTAGAGGATAACGTAAGTTGAGTCTGGGATAGGTCTGGGATTTGACCTCATCAGACTCATACTTTCGCACACTTCACATACTCGTTGAACAGATCCTGGGTTATTTTCTGGTTTGGAACACATAGTAATGTGGTACCACACTGAAACAGTAGATTAAACCAGGTTTCGATCAATATTTTTGAGGATAACGCATGTTAAGTCTAGGTTAGGCCTGGGATTTTCACTCATCAGACCCATACTTTCGCATTCATCACATACTTGTTGAACGGATCCTGGGTTTTTTCTGGTTTGGATCACGTAGTAATGTGGGACCACACCGAAACAACCAATTAAACCTGGGCTTGATTAATATTTTAGAGGATAACGCATGTCAGGTCTGGGATAGGTCTAGGATTTGCCCTCATCAGGGTCATACTTTCGCAGTTTTAACATGCATGTTGACCTGATCGAGGGTTTTTTCTGCTTTGAATCACGTAGTAAAGTGGTACCACAACTAAAACAGTCAATTAAACCTGGTTTCGATCATTATTTTGGAGGACAACGCCGGTTATGTCTGGGTTAGGTCTGGTATTTGCCATCATCCAGCTCATACTTTCGCATTTTTCGCATACTTGAATGGCCATATCCAGGGTTTTTTTCTGGTTAGGATCATGTATTAATGAGGTGCCACACTGAAATAGTCAATTCAACATGACAAGGACAACACCGGTTAGGTTTGTGTTAGGTCTGGTATTTTCAAACATCTGCCTCATACTTTCGCAACTTTCGCATACATGTTGGCCAGATCCTGGGTCTTTTTCTGGATAGCGTCACGTATTAATGTGGTACCACATTGAAATAATCAATAAAACCTGGGTTCGATCTATATTTTAGGGGACTACACCGGTTAGGTCTGGGTTAGGCCTGGTATTTGCAATCATCTGGCTCATACTTTCGCATTTTTGACATACTTGTTGGGCAGATTCCGGGCTTTTTCTGGTTTCGATCACGTAATAAAGTGGTACCTCACTGAAACAGTCAACTAAATCTGGTTTCGATCAATATTTTAGAGGATAACACCGGTCAGGTCTGGGTTACGTCTGGTATTTGCAATCATCTGCCTCATACTTTCGCAATTTGGCAAACATGTTGCCCAGATCCTGGGCTTCTTCTGACTTGGATCACGTACTAATGTGGTACCACACTAAAACAGTCAATTAAACGTGGTTCCGAGTATATTTTGGAGGATAACGCCGGTTATGTCCGGGTTAGGTCTGGTATTTGCCATCATCTGCCTCATACTTTCGCATTTTTCGCATACTTGTTGGCCAGATCCAGGGTGTTTTCTGGTTTGGATCACGTAGTAATGTGGTACCACACTGAAACAGTCAATTAAACCTGGATTCGATCAGTATTTTAGAGGACAACACCGGTTAGGTTTGTGTTAGGTCTGGTGTTTGCAATCATCTGCCTCATACTTTCGCAACTTTCGCATACATGTTGGCCAGATCCTGGGTCTTTTTCTGGATAGCATCACGTATTAATGTGGTACCACACTGAAATAATCAATAAAACCTGGGTTCGATCAATATTTTAGGGGATAACACCGGTTAGGCCTGGGTTAGGTCTGGTATTTACAATCATCTGGCTCATACTTTCGCATATTTCACATACTTGTTGGGCAGATCCCGGGCTTTTTCTGGATTCGATCACGTAGTAAAGTGGTACCACACTGAAACAGTCAACTAAATCTGGTTTCGATCAATATTTTAGAGAATAACACCGGTTAGGCCTGGGTTAGGTCTGGTATTTGCAATCATCTGGCTCATACTTTCGCATATTTCACATACTTGTTGGGCAGATCCCGGGCTTTTTCTGGATTCGATCACGTAGTAAAGTGGTACCACACTGAAACAGTCAACTAAATCTGGTTTCGATCAATATTTTAGAGAATAACACCGGTTAGGTCTGGGTTACGTCTGGTATTTGCAACCATCTGCCTCGTACTTTCGCAATTTGGCAAACTTGTTGGCCAGATCCGGGGCTTTTTCTAATTTGGATCACGTAGTAATGCGGTTCCACACTAAAACAGTCAATTAAACGTTGTTCCGAGTAATATTTTGGAGGTTAACGCCGGTTATGTCTGGGTTAAGTCTGGTATTTGCCATCATCTAGCTCATACTTTCGCAATTTTCGCATAGTTCAATGGCCAGATCATGGCCTTTTTCTGGTTTGGATCACGCAGTAAAGTGGTACCACACTAAAACAGTCAATTAAACCTGGTTTCGATCAATATTTTAGAGGATAACGCAAGTTAGGTCCGGGATAGGTCAGAGATTTGCCCTCATCAGGCTCGTACTTTCGCGTTTTTCACATACCTGTAGAACAGATCCGGGGTTTTTTCTGGATTGGATCACGCAGTAATGTGGTACCACACCGAAACATTCAATTAAACCTGGTCTGGATAAATATTTTAGGGGGTATCGCATGTTAGATCTAGGTTAGGCCTGGGATTTGCCCTAATCAGGGTCATACTTTCGCAGTTTTAACATACATGTTGACCTGATCGAGGGTTTTTTCTACTTTGGATCACCTAGTAAAGTGGTAACACACTGAAACAGTCAATTAAACCTGGTTTCGATCAATATTTTAGAGGATAACGCATGTTAGGTCTGGGTTAGGTCTTGGATTTGCCCTCATCAGGCTCATTCTATCGCATATTTCTCATACTTGATGGCTAGATCCTGGGCTATTTCTGGATTGTATCACGTAGTAATGTGGTACCACGCTGAAACAGTCAATTAAACCTGGTTTCGATCAATATTTTAGAGGATAACGCAAGTTAGGTCTGAGATAGGTCTGGGATTCGCCCTCATCAGGCTCATACTTTCGCGTTTTTCACATACTTGTTGAACTGATCCTGGGTTTTTTCTGGTTTGGACCACGTAGTAAAGTGGTACCACACTGAAACAGTATTAAACCTGGTTTCGATCTATGTTTTAGAGGATAACGCATGTTAGGTCTGGGTTGGGCCTGGGATTTTCACTCATCAGACTCATACATTCGCATACTTCACATACTTGTTGAACGGATCCTGGGTTTTTTCCGGTTTGGTTCACGTAGTAATGTGGTACCACACTGAAATATTCAATTAAACCTGGTTTCGATCAAAATTTTAGAGGACAACGCAAGTTAGGTCTGGGATAGGTCTGGGATTTGCCCTCATCAGGGTCATACTTTCGCATATTTCTCATACTTCATGGCTATGTCCTGGGCTATTTCTGGATTGGATCACGTAGTAATGTGGTACCACACTGAAGCGGTCAATTAAACCTGGTTTCGATCAATATTTTAGAGGATAACGCAAGTTAGGTCTGGGATAGGTCTGGGATTTGCCCTCATCAGGCTCATACTTTCGCGTTTTTCACATACATGTTGAACAGATCCTGGGTTTTTTCTGGTTCGGATCACGTAGTAGTGTGGTACCACACTGAAACAGTCCACTAAACCTGGTTTCGATCAATGTTTTAGTGGATAACGCAAGTTAGGTCTGGGTTAGGTCTGGGATTTGCCCTCATCAGGCTCGTACTTTCGCACACTTCACATACTCGTTGAACAGATCCTGGATTTTTTTCTGGTTTGGATCACGTAGTAATGTGGTACCACACTGAAACTGTCGATTGAACCTGGTTTCGATCAATATTATTGAGGATAACGCATGTTAGGTTTAGGTTAGGCCTGGGATTTTCACTCATCAGGGTCATACTTTCGCATATTTCTCATACTTCATGGCTATGTACTGGGCTATATCTGGATTGGATCACGTAGTAATGTGGTACCACACTGAAGCGGTCCATAAAACCTGGTTTCGATCAATATTTTAGTGGATAACGCAAGTTAGGTCTGGGATAGGTCTGGGATCTGCCGTCATCAGACTCATACTTTCGCACACTTCACATACTCGTTGAACAGATCCTGGGTCATTTTCTGGTTTGGATCACATAGTAATGTGGTACCACACTGAAACAGTCGATTAAACCAGGTTTCGATCAATATTTTTGAGGATAACGCATGTTAGGTCTAGGTTAGGCCTGGGAGTTTCACTCATCAGACTCATAGCTTCGCATTCTTCACATACTTGTTGAACGGATCCTGGGTTTTTTCTGGTTTGGATCACGTAGTAATGTGGTACCACACTGAAACATTCAATGAAACCTGGTCATGATAAATATTTTAGAGGATAACGTATGTTAGGTCTGGGTTACGTCTAGGATTTGCCCTCATCAGGCTCATACATTCGCATATTTCTCATACTTCATGGCTAGATCCTGGGCTATTTCTGGATTGTATCACGTAGTAATGTGGTACCACGCTGAAACAGTCAATTAAACCTGGTTTCGATCAATATTTTAGAGGATAACGCAAGTTAGGTCTGAGATAGGTCTGGGATTCGCCCTCATCAGGCTCATACTTTCGCGTTTTTCACATACTTCATGGCTAGATCCTGGGCTATTTCTGGATTGGATCACGTAGTAATGTGGTACCACACTGAAACAGTCAATTAAACCTGGTTTCGATCAATATTTTAGAGGATAACGGAAGTTAGGTCTGGGATAGGTCTGGGATTTGCCCTCATCAGGCTCATACTTTCGCGTTTTTCACATACTTGTTGAACAGATTCTGGGTTTTTTCTGGTTTGGATCACGTAGAAGTGTGGTACCACACTGAAACAGTCCATTAAACCTGGTTTCGATCAATATTTTAGAGGATATCGCAAGTTAGGTATAGGTTAGGCATGGGATTTGCACTCATCAGGGTCATACTTTCGCAGTTTTAACATACATGTTGACCTGATCGAGGGTTTTTTCTGCTTTGGATCACGTAGTAAAGTGGTACCACAAATAAAACAGTCAATTAAACCTGGTTTCTATCAATATTTTAGAGGATAACGCATGTTAGGTCTGGGTTAGGTCTAGGATTTGCCCTCATGAGGCTCATACTTTCGCATTCTTCACATACTTGTTCAACAGATCCTGGGCTTTTTCTGCTTTGGATCACGTAGTAAAGTGGTACCACACTAAAACAGTCAATTAAACCTGGTTTCGATCAATATTTTAGAGGATAACGCAAGTTAGGTCCGGGATAGATCAAAGATTTGCCCTCATCAGAATCATACTTTTGCACACTTCACATTCTCGTTGAACAGGTCCTGGATTTTTTTCTGGTTTGGATCACGTAGTAATGTGGTACCACACTGAAACTGTCGATTAAACCTGGTTTCGATCAATATTATTGACGATAACGCATGTTAGGTCTAGGTTAGGCCTGGGATTTTCACTCATCAGACTCATACTTTCGCATTCTTCACATACTTGTTGAACGGATCCTGCGTTTTTTCTGGTTCGGATCACGTAGTAATGTGGTACCACACTGAAACAGTCGATTAAACCCGGTTTCGATCAATATTTTAGAGGATAACGTAAGTTAAGTCTGGGATAGGTCTGGGATTTGACCTCATCAGACTCATACTTTCGCACACTTCACATACTCGTTGAACAGATCCTGGGTTATTTTCTGGTTTGGAACACATAGTAATGTGGTACCACACTGAAACAGTAGATTAAACCAGGTTTCGATCAATATTTTAGAGGATAACGCAAGTTAGGTCTGGGATAGGTCTGGGATTTGCCCTCATCAGACTCATACTTTCCCACACTTCACATACTCGTTGAACAGATCCTGGGTTATTTTCTGGTTTGGATCACATAGTAATGTGGTACCACACTGAAACAGTCGATTAAACCAGGTTTCGATCAATATTTTTGAGGATAACGCATGTTAGGTCTAGGTTAGGCCTGGGATTTTCACTGATCAGGCTCATACTTTCGCATTCTTCACATACTTGTTGAACGGATCCTGTGTTTTTTCTGGTTCGGATCACGTAGTAGTGTGGTACCACACTGAAACAGTCCATTAAACCTGGTTTCGATCAATATTTTAGAGGACAACGCAAGTTAGGTCTGGGATAGGTCTGGGATTTGCCCTCAACAGACTCATACTTTCCCACACTTCACATACTCGTTGAACAGATCCTGGGTTATTTTCTGGTTTGGATCACATAGTAATGTGGTACCACACTGAAACAGTCAACTAAACCTGGTTTCGATCAATATTTTAGAGGATAACGCAAGGTAGGTCTGAGATAGGTCTGGGATTCGCCCTTATCAAGCTCATACTGGTTTCGATCAATATTTTAGAGGACAACGCAAGTTAGGTCTGGGATAGGTCTGGGATTTGTCCTCATCAGGGTCATACTTTCGCATATTTCTTATACTTCATGGCTAGATCCAGGGCTATTTCTGGATTGGATCACGTAGTAATGTGGTACCACACTGAAACAGTCAATTAAACCTGGTTTCGATGAATATTTTAGAGGATAACGGAAGTTAGGTCTGGGATAGGTCTGGGATTTGCCCTCATCAGGCTCATACTTTCGCGTTTTTCACATACTTGTTGAACAGATCCTGGGTTTTTTCTGGTTTGGATCACGTAGTAGTGTGGTACCACACTGAAACAGTCCATTAAACCTGGTTTCGATCAATATTTTAGAGGATATCGCGTGTTAGGTCTGGGTTAGGTCTAGGATTTGCCCCCATCAGGCTCATACTTTCGCGTTTTTCACATACTTCATGGCTAGATCCTGGGCTATTTCTGGATTGGATCACGTAGTAATGTGGTACCACACTGAAACAGTCAATTAAACCTGGTTTCGATCAATATTTTAGAGGATAACGGAAGTTAGGTCTGGGATAGGTCTGGGATTTGCCCTCATCAGGCTCATACTTTCGCGTTTTTCACATTCTTGTTGAACAGATCCTGGGTTTTTTCTGGTTTGGATCACGTAGAAGTGTGGTACCACACTGAAACAGTCCATTAAACCTGGTTTCGATCAATATTTTAGAGGATATCGCAAGTTAGGTATAGGTTAGGCATGGGATTTGCACTCATCAGGGTCATACTTTCGCAGTTTTAACATACATGTTGACCTGATCGAGGGTTTTTTCTGCTTTGGATCACGTAGTAAAGTGGTACCACAAATAAAACAGTCAATTAAACCTGGTTTCTATCAATATTTTAGAGGATAACGCATGTTAGGTCTGGGTTAGGTCTAGGATTTGCCCTCATGAGGCTCATACTTTCGCATTCTTCACATACTTGTTGAACAGATCCTGGGCTTTTTCTGCTTTGGATCACGTAGTAAAGTGGTACCACACTAAAACAGTCAATTAAACCTGGTTTCGATCAATATTTTAGAGGATAACGCAAGTTAGGTCCGGGATAGATCAGAGATTTGCCCTCATCAGAATCATACTTTCGCACACTTCACATACTCGTTGAACAGATCCTGGATTTTTTTCTGTTTTGGATCACGTAGTAATGTGGTACCACACTGAAACTGTCGATTAAACCTGGTTTCAATCAATATTATTGACGATAACGCATGTTAGGTCTAGGTTAGGTCTGGGATTTTCACTCATCAGACTCATACTTTCGCATTCTTCACATACTTGTTGAACGGATCCTGCGTTTTTTCTGGTTCGGATCACGTAGTAGTGTGGTACCACACTAAAACAGTCAATTAAACCTGGTTTCGATCAATATTTTAGAGGATAACGCAAGTTAGGTCCGGGATAGGTCAGAGATTTGCCCTCATCAGACTCATACTTTCGCACACTTCACATACTCGTTGAACAGATCCTGGATTTTTTTCTGGTTTGGATCACGTAGTAATGTGGTACCACACTGAAACTGTCGATTAAACCTGGTTTCGATCAATATTATTGAGGATAGCGCATGTTAGGTCTAGGTTAGGCCTGGGATTTTCACTCATCAGGGTCATACTTTCGCATATTTCTCATACTTCATGGCTATGTCCTGGGCTATATCTGGATTGGATCACGTAGTAATGTGGTACCACACTGAAGCGGTCCATTAAACCTGGTTTCGATCAATATTTTAGAGGATAACGCAAGTTAGGTCTGAGATAGGTCTGGGATTCGCCCTACTCAGGCTCATACTTTCGCATATTTCTCATACTTCATGGCTAGATCCTGGGCTATTTCTGGATTGTATCACGTAGCAATGTGGTACCACGCTGAAACAGTCCATTAAACCTGGTTTCGATCAATATTTTAGAGGATAACGCATGTTAGGTTTGGGTTAGGTCTAGGATTTGCCCTCATCAGGCTCATACTTTCGCATATTTCTCATACTTCATGGCTAGATCCTGGGCTGTTTCTGGATTGTATCACGTAGTAATGCGGTACCACGCTGAAACAGTCAATTAAACCTGGTTTCCATCAATATTTTAGAGGACAACGCATGTTAGGTCTAGGTTAGGCCTGGGATTTGCCCTCATCAGACTCATACTTTCGCGTTTTTCACATACTTGTTGAACAGATCCTGGGTTTTTTCTGGTTTGCGTCACGTAGTAATGTGGTACCACACTGAAACAGTCCATTAAACCTGGTTTGGATCAATATTTTAGAGGATAACGCATGTTAGGTCTAGGTTAGGCCTGGGATTTTCACTCATCAGACTCATACTTTCGCATTCTTCACATACTTGTTGAACGGATCCTGGTATTTTTCTGGTTTGCATCACGTAGTAATGTGGGACCACTCTGAAACAATCAATTAAACCTGGTCTTGATAAATATTTTAGAGAATAATTCATGTTAGGTCTAGGTTAGGCCTGGGATTTGCTTTCATCTGGCTCATTCTTTCGCATTTTTCTCATACTTGATGGCTAGATCCTGGACTTTTTCTGGATTGCACCACGTAGTAACGTGGCACCACACTGAAACAGTCAATTAAACCTGGTTTCGATCAATATTTTAGAGGATAACGCAAGTTATGTCTGAGATAGGTCTGGGATTCGCCCTCATCAGGGTCATACTTTCGCGTTTTTCACGTACTTGTTGAACTGATCCTGGGTTGTTTCTGGTTTGGATCACGTAGCAATGTGGTACCACACTGAAACAATCGATTAAACCTGGTTTCGATTAATATTTTTAAGGATAACGCATGTTAGGTCTGGGTTAGGTCTAGGATTTGCCCCAACAGGCTCATACTTTCGCATATTTCACATACTTCATGGCTGGATCCTGGGCTATTTCTGGATTGGATCACGTAGAAACGTGGTACCACATTGAAACAGTCAATTAAAGCTGGTTTTGATCAATATTTTAGAGAATAATTCATGTTTGGTCTAGGTTAGGTCTGGGATTTGCTCTCATCAGGCTCATTCTTTCGCATATTTCTGATACTTGATGGCTAGATCCTGGGCTTTTTCTGGATTTCATCAGGTAGTAATGAAGTACCACACTGAAACATTCAATTAAACCTGGTCTTGATAAATATTATAGAGGATAATGCATGTTAGGTCTGCGATAGGTCTGGGATTTGCCCTCATCAGAATCATACTTTCGCACACTTCACATACTCGTTGAACAGATCCTGGGTTATTTTCTGGTTTGGATCACATAGTAATGTGGTACCACACTGAAACAGACGATTAAACCAGGTTTCGATCAATATTTTCGAGGATAACGCATGTTAGGTCTAGGTTAGGCCGGGGATTACCACTCATCACACTCATACTTTCACATTCTTCACATACTTTTTGAACGGATCCTGGGTTTTTACTGGTTTGGATCACGTAGTCATGAAGTGCAACACTGAAACAGTCAATTAAACCTGGTTTCCATCAATATTTTAGAGGACAGCGCATGTTAGGTCTAGGTTAGGCCTGGGATTTGCCCACATCAGGGTCATACTTTCGCAGTTTTAACACACATGTTGACCTGATCGAGGGTTTTTTCTGCTTTGAATCACTTAGTAAAGTGGTACCACACTGAAGCAGTCCATTAAACCTGGTTTGGATCAATATTTTAGAGAATAACGCATGTTAGGTTTGGATTAGGTCTAGGATGTGCCCTCATCAGGCTCATACTTTCGCATATTTCACATACTTCATGGCTAGATCCTGGGCTGTTTCTGGATTGTATCACGTAGTAATGTGGTACCACGCTGAAACAGTCAATTAAACCTGGTTTCGATCATTATTTTAGAGGATAACGCAAGTTCGGTCTGGGATAGGTCTGGGATTCGCCCTTATCAGGCTCATACTTTCGCGTTTTTCACATACTTGTTGAACAGATCCTGGGCTTTTTCTGCTTTGGATCACGTAGTAATGTGTTACCACACTGAAACAATCAATTAAACCTGGTCTTGATAAATATTTTATAGGATAACGCATATTTGGTCTGGGTTAGGTCTAGGATTTGCCCACATCAGTCTCATACTTTCGCATATTTCTCATACTTGATGGCTAGATCCTGGGCTTTTTCTGGATTGCGTCACGTAGTAATGAAGTACAACACTGAAACAGTCAATTAAACCTGGTTTCTATCAATATTTCAGAGGACAAAGCATGTCAGGTCTAGGTTTGGCCTGGGATTTGCCCTCATAAGGGTCATACTTTCGCTGTTTTAACATACATGTTGACCTGATCGAGGGTTTTTTCTGCTTTGAATCACGTAGTAAAGTGGTACCACACTGAAGCAGTCCATTAAACTTGGTTTGGATGAATATTTTAGAGGATAACGCATGTTAGGTTTGGGTTAGGTCTAGGATATGCCCTCATCAGGCTCATACTTTCGCATATTTCTCATACTTCATGGCTAGATCCTGGGCTGTTTCTGGATTGTATCACGTAGTAATGTGGTACCACGCTGAAACAGTAAATTAAACCTGGTTTCGATCAATATTTTAGAGGATAACGCAAGTTAGGTCTGGGATAGGTCTGGGATTCGCCCTCATGAGGCTCACATACTTTCGCGTAATTTACATACTTGTTGAACTGATCCTGGGTTTTTTCTGGTTTGGATCACGTAGCAATGTGGTACCACACTGAAAGAGTCGATTAAACCTGGTTTCGATCAATATTTTAGAGGATAACGCAAGTTAGGTCTGGGATAGGTCTGGGATTTGCCCTCATCAGGCTCATACTTTCACGTTTTTCACATACTTGTTGAACAGATCCTGGGTTTTTTCTGGTTTGGGTCACGTAGTAATGTGGTACCACACTGAAACAGTCGATTAAACCAGGTTTCGATCAATATTTTTGAGGATAACGCATGTTAGGTCTCGGTTAGGCCTGGGATTTTCACTCATCAGACTCATACTTTCGCATTCTTCACATACTTGTTGAACGGATCCTGGGCTTTTTCTGGTTTGGATCACGTAGTAATGTGGTACCACACTGAAACAGTCAATTAAACCTGGTTTCGATCAATATTTTAGAGAATCATTCATGTTAGGTCTAGGTTAGGTCTGGGATTTGCTCTCATCAGGCTTATTCTTTCGCATATTTCTCATACTTGATGGCTAGATCCTGGGCTTTTTCTGGATTGCATCACGTAAAAATGAAGTACAACACTGAAACAGTCAATTAAACCTGGTTTCCATCAATATTTTAGAGGACAAAGCATGTTAGGTCTAGGTTCGGCCTGGGATTTACCCTCATCAGGGTCATACGTTCGCAGTTTTAACAAACATGTTGACCTGATCGAGAGTTTTTTCTGCTTCGAATCACGTAGTAAAGTGGTACCACACTGAAGCGGTCCATTAAACTTGGTTTGGATGAATATTTTAGAGGATAACGCAAGTTTGGTCTAGGTTAGGCCTGGGATTTTCACTCATCAGACTCATACTTTCGCATTCTTCACATACTTGTCAAACGGATCCTGGGTTTTTTCTGGTTTGGATCACGTAGTAATGTGGGACCACACTGAAACAATCAATTAAACCTGGTCTTGATAAATATTTTAGAGGATAACGCATGTTAGGTCTGGGTTAGGTCTAGGATTTGCCCTGATCAGGCTCATACTTTCGCATATCTCTCATACTTCATGGCTGGATCCTGGGCTATTTCTGGATTGGATCACGTAGTAATGTGGTACCACACTGAAACAGTAAATTAAACCTGGTTTCGATCAATATTTTAGAGAATAATTCATGTTAGGTCTAGGTTAGGTCTGGGATTTGCTCTCATCAGGCTCATTCTTTCGCATATTTCTCATACTTGATGGCTAGATACGGGGCTTTTTCTGGATTGCAGCACGTAGTAATGAAGTACAACACTGAAACAGTCAATTAAACCTGGTTTCCATCAATATTTTACAGGACAAAGCATGTTAGGTCTAGGTTAGGCCTGGGATTTGCCCTCATCAGGGTTATACTTTCGCAGTTTTAACATACATGTTGACCTGATCGAGGGTTTTTTCTGCTTTGAATCACGTAGTAAAGTGGTACCACACTGAAGCAGTCCATTAAACCTGGTCTTGATAAATATTTTAGAGGACAACGCATGTTAGGTCTGGGTTAGGTCTAGGATTTGCCCTCATCAGGCTCCTACATTCGCATATTTCTCATACTTCATGGCTAGGTCCTGGGCTTTTTCTGGATTGTATCACGTAGTAATGTGGTACCACGCTGAAACAGTCAATTAAACCTGGTTTCGATCAATATTTTAGAGGATAACGCAAGTTAGGTCTAGGTTAGGCCTGGGATTTGCCCTCATCAGGGTCATACTTTCGCAGTTTTAACATGCATGTTGACCTGATCGAAGGTTTTTTCTGCTTTGGATCACGTAGTAATGTGGTGCCACAACTAAAACAGGTAATTAAACCTGGTTTCGATCATTATTTTAGAGGATAACGCAAGTTAGGTCTGGGATAGGTCTGGGATTAGCCCCCATCAGACTCATACTTTCGCACACTTCACATACTCGTTGACAAGATCCTGGGTTTTTTTCTGGTTTGGATCACGTAGTAATGTGGTACCACACTGAAACAGTCGATTAAACCTGGTTTCGATCAATATTTTTGAGGATAACGCATGTTAGGTCTAGGTTAGGCCGAGGATTTTCACTCATCAGACTCATACTTTCGCATTCTTCACATACTTGTTGAACGGATCCTGGGTTTTTTCTGGTTTGGATCACGTAGTAATGTGGGACCACACTGAAACAGTCAATTAATCCTGGTTTCGATCAATATTTTAGAGAATAATTCATGTTAGGTCTAGGTTAGGTCTGGGATTTGCTCTCATCAGGCTCATTCTTTCGCATATTTCTCATACTTGATGGCTAGATCCTGGGCTTTTTCTGGATTGCATCACGTAGTAATGAAGTACAACACTGAAACAGTCAATTTAACCTGGTTTCCATCAATATCTTAGAGGACAACGCAAGTTAGGTCTGGAATAGGTCTGGGATTTGCCCTCATCAGACTCATACTTTCGCATTCTTCACATACTTGTTGAACGGATCCTGGGTTTTTTCTGGTTTGGATCACGTAGTAATGTGGTACCACACTGAAACATTCAAATAAACCTGGTCTTGATAAATATTTTAGAGGATAACGCAAGTTAGGTTTGGGTTAGGTCTAGGATTTGCCCACATCAGGCTCATTCTTTCGCATATTTCTCATACTTCATGGCTAGATCCTGGGCTGTTTCTGGATTGTATCACGTAGTAATGTGGTACCACGCTGGAACAGTCAATTAAACCTTGTTTCGATCAATATTTTAGAGGATAACGCAAGTTAGGTCTGGGATAGGTCTGGGATTCGCCCTCATCAGGCTCATACTTTCACACACTTCACGTACTCGTTTAACAGATCCTGGGTTTTTTCTGGTTTGGTTCACATAGTAATGTGGTACCACACTGAAACATTCAATTAAACCTGGTCCTGATAAATATTTTAGAGGATAACGTATGTTAGGTTTGGGTTATGTCTAGGGTTTGCCCTCATCAGGCTCATACTTTCGCATATTTCTCATCCTTCATGGCTAGATCCTGGGCTGTTTCTGGATTGTACCACGTAGTAATGTGGTACCACACTGAAACAGTCGATTAAACCTGGTCTTGATAAATATTTTAGAGGACAACGCATGTTAGGTTTGGGTTAGGTCTAGGATTTGCCCACATCAGGCACATTCTTTCGCATATTTCTCATACTTCATGGCTAGATCCTGGGCTGTTTCTGGATTGTATCACGTAGTAATGTGGTACCACGCTGAAACAGTCAATTAGACCTTGTTTCGATCAATATTTTAGAGGATAACGCATGTTAGGTTTGGGTTAGGTCTAGGATTTGCCCTCATCAGGGTCATACTTTCGCAGTTTTAACATGCATGTTGACCTGATCGAGGGTTTTTTCTGCTTTGGATCACGTAGTAAAGTGGTGCCACAAGTAAACAGTCAATTTAACCTGGTTTCGATCATTATTTTAGAGGATAACGCAAGTTAGGTCTGGGATAGGTCTGGGATTAGCCCTCATCAGACACATACTTTCGCATTCTTCACATACTTGTTGAACGGATCCTCGGTTTTCTCTGGTTTGGATCACGTAGTAATGTGGGACCACACACAAACAGTCGATTAAACCTGGTTTCGATCAATATTTTAGAGGACAACGCAAGTTTGGTCTGGGATAGGTCTGGGATAGGTCTGGGATTTGCCCTCATCAGGCTCATACTTTCGCGTTTTTCACATACTTGTTGAACAGATCCTGGGTTTTTTCTGGTTTGGGTCACGTAGTAATGTGGTACCACACTGAAACAGTCGATTAAACCAGGTTTCGATCAATATTTTTGAGGATAACGTATGTTAGGTCTAGGTTAGGCCTGGGATTTTCACGCATCAGACTCATAATTTCGCATTCTTCACATACTTGTTGAACGGATCCTGGGTTTTTTCTGGTTTGGATCACGTAGTAATGTGGGACCACACTGAAACAGTCGATTAAACCTGGTCTTGATAAATATTTTAGAGGACAACGCATGTTAGGTCTGGGTTAGGTCTAGGATTTGCCCTCATCAGGCTCCTACATTCGCATATTTCTCATACTTCATGGCTAGGTCCTGGGCTTTTTCTGGATTGTATCACGTAGTAATGTGGTACCACGCTGAAACAGTCAATTAAACCTGGTTTCGATCAATATTTTAGAGGATAACGCAAGTTAGGTCTAGGTTAGGCCTGGGATTTGCCCTCATCAGGGTCATACTTTCGCAGTTTTAACATGCATGTTGACCTGATCGAAGGTTTTTTCTGCTTTGGATCACGTAGTAATGTGGTGCCACAACTAAAACAGGTAATTAAACCTCGTTTCGATCATTATTTTAGAGGATAACGCAAGTTAGGTCTGGGATAGGTCTGGGATAGCCCTCATCAGACTCATACTTTCGCACACTTCACATACTCGTTGACAAGATCCTGGGTTTTTTTCTGGTTTGGATCACGTAGTAATGTGGTACCACACTGAAACAGTCGATTAAACCTGGTTTCGATCAATATTTTTGAGGATAACGCATGTTAGGTCTAGGTTAGGCCGAGGATTTTCACTCATCAGACTCATACTTTCGCATTCTTCACATACTTGTTGAACGGATCCTGGGTTTTTACTGGTTTGGATCACGTAGTAATGTGGTACCACACTGAAACAGTCAATTAAACCTGGTTTCGATCAATATTTTAGAGAATAATTCATGTTAGGTCTAGGTTAGGTCTGGGATTTGCTCTCATCAGGCTCATTCTTTCGCATATTTCTCATACTTGATGTCTAGATCCTGGGCTTTTTCTGGATTGCATCACGTAGTAATGAAGTACTACACTGAAACAGTCGATTAAACCTGGTTTCCATCAATATTTTAGAGGACAACGCATGTTAGGTCTAGGTTAGGCCTGGGATTTGCCCTCATCAGGGTCATACTTTCGCAGTTTTAACATACATGTTGACCTGATCGAGGGTTTTTTCCGCTTTGGATCACGTAGTAAAGTGGCACCACACTGAAGCAGTCCATTAAACCCGGTTTGGATCAATATTTTAGAGGATAACGCATGTTAGGTTTGGGTTAGGTCTAGGATTTGCCCTCATCAGGCTCATACTTTCGCATATTTCTCATACTTCATGGCTAGATCCTGGGCTTTTTCTGGATTGCATCACGTAGTAATGAAGTACAACACTGAAACAGTCAATTAAACCTGGTTTCCATCAATATTTTAGAGGACAACGCATGTTAGGTCTGGGTTAGGCCTGGGATTTGCCCTCATCAGGGTCATACTTTCGCAGTTTTAACATACATGTTGACCTGATCGAGGGTTTTATCCGCTTTCGATCACGTAGTAAAGTGGTACCACTCTGAAGCAGTCCATTAAACCCGGTTTGGATCAATATTTTAGAGGATAACGCATGTTAGGTTTGGGTTAGGTCTAGGATTTGCCCTCATCAGGCTCATACTTTCGCATATTTCTCATACTTCATGGCTAGATCCTGGGCTTTTTCTGGATTGCATCACGTAGTAATGAAGTACAACACTGAAACAGTCAATTAAACCTGGTTTCCATCAATATTTTAGAGGACAACGCATGTTAGGTCTGGGTTAGGCCTGGGATTTGCCCTCATCAGTGTCATACTTTCGCAGTTTTAACATACATGTTGACCTGATCGAGGGTTTTTTCCGCTTTGGATCACGTAGTAAAGTGGTACCACACTGAAGCAGTCCATTAAACCCGGTTTGGTTCAATATTTTAGAGGATAACGCATGTTAGGTTTGGGTTAGGTCTGGGATTCGCCCTCATCAGGCTCATACTTTCGCGTTTTTCACATACTTGTTGAACTGATCCTGGGTTTTTTCTGGTTTGGATCACGTAGTAATGTGGTACCACACTGAAACAGTCGATTAAACCCGGTTTCGATCAATATTTTAGAGGATAACGTAAGTTAAGTCTGGGATAGGTCTGGGATTTGACCTCATCAGACTCATACTTTCGCACACTTCACATACTCGTTGAACAGATCCTGGGTTATTTTCTGGTTTGGAACACATAGTAATGTGGTACCACACTGAAACAGTAGATTAAACCAGGTTTCGATCAATATTTTTGAGGATAACGCATGTTAAGTCTAGGTTAGGCCTGGGATTTTCACTCATCAGACCCATACTTTCGCATTCATCACATACTTGTTGAACGGGTCCTGGGTTTTTTCTGGTTTGGATCACGTAGTAATGTGGGACCACACCGAAACAACCAATTAAACCTGGGCTTGATTAATATTTTAGAGGATAACGCATGTCAGGTCTGGGATAGGTCTGGGATTTGACCTCATCATGGTCATACTTTCGCAGTTTTAACATGCATGTTGACCTCATCGAGGGTTTTTTCTGCTTTGAATCACGTAGTAAAGTGGTACCACAACTAAAACAGTCAATTAAACCTGGTTTCGATCATTATTTTGGAGGACAACGCCGGTTATGTCTGGGTTAGGTCTGGTATTTGCCATCATCCAGCTCATACTTTCGCATTTTTCGCATACTTGAATGGCCAGATCCAGGGTTTTTTTCTGGTTAGGATCATGTATTAATGAGGTGCCACACTGAAATAGTCAATTCAACCTGACAAGGACAACACCGGTTAGGTTTGTGTTAGGTCTGGTATTTTCAAACATCTGCCTCATACTTTCGCAACTTTCGCATACATGTTGGCCAGATGCTGGGTCTTTTTCTGGATAGCGTCACGTATTAATGTGGTACCACATTGAAATAATCAATAAAACCTGGGTTCGATCTATATTTTAGGGGACTACACCGGTTAGGTCTGGGTTAGGCCTGGTATTTGCAATCATCTGGCTCATACTTTCGCATTTTTGACATACTTGTTGGGCAGATTCCGGGCTTTTTCTGGTTTCGATCACGTAATAAAGTGGTACCTCACTGAAACAGTCAACTAAATCTGGTTTCGATCAATATTTTAGAGGATAACACCGGTCAGGTCTGGGTTACGTCTGGTATTTGCAATCATCTGCCTCATACTTTCGCAATTTGGCAAACATGTTGCCCAGATCCTGGGCTTCTTCTGACTTGGATCACGTACTAATGTGGTACCACACTAAAACAGTCAATTAAACGTGGTTCCGAGTATATTTTGGAGGATAACGCCGGTTATGTCCGGGTTAGGTCTGGTATTTGCCATCATCTGCCTCATACTTTCGCATTTTTCGCATACTTGTTGGCCAGATCCAGGGTGTTTTCTGGTTTGGATCACGTAGTAATGTGGTACCACACTGAAACAGTCAATTAAACCTGGATTCGATCAGTATTTTAGAGGACAACACCGGTTAGGTCTGGGTTAGGTCTGGTGTTTGCAATCATCTGCCTCATACTTTCGCAACTTTCGCATACATGTTGGCCAGATCCTGGGTCTTTTTCTGGATAGCATCACGTATTAATGTGGTACCACACTGAAATAATCAATAAAACCTGGGTTCGATCAATATTTTAGGGGATAACACCGGTTAGGCCTGGGTTAGGTCTGGTATTTGCAATCATCTGGCTCATACTTTCGCATATTTCACATACTTGTTGGGCAGATCCCGGGCTTTTTCTGGATTCGATCACGTAGTAAAGTGGTACCACACTGAAACAGTCAACTAAATCTGGTTTCGATCAATATTTTAGAGAATAACACCGGTTAGGCCTGGGTTAGGTCTGGTATTTGCAATCATCTTCCTCATACTTTCGCATTTTTGGCATACTTGTTAGCCAGCTCCTGTACTCTTTCCGATTTGCATCACGTAATAATGTGGTACTACACAGAAACAGTCAATTAAACCTGGTTGCGATTAATATTTTAGAGGATAACGCCGGTTATGTCTGGGTTCCGTCCGGTAATTGCAATCACGTAGCTCATACTTTCGCAATTTTTCGCACATATGTTGGCCAGATCCTGGCCTTTTTCTGATTTGGATCACGTAGTAATGCGGTTCCACACTAAAACAGTCAATTAAACGTTGTTCCGAGTAATATTTTGGAGGTTAACGCCGGTTATGTCTGGGTTAAGTCTGGTATTTGCCATCATCTAGCTCATACTTTCGCAATTTTCGCATAGTTCAATGGCCAGATCATGGCCTTTTTCTGGTTTGGATCACGCAGTAAAGTGGTACCACACTAAAACAGTCAATTAAACCTGGTTTCGATCAATATTTTAGAGGATAACGCAAGTTAGGTCTGGGATAGGTCTGGGATTTGCCCTCATCAGACTCATACTTTCCCACACTTCACATACTCGTTGAACAGATCCTGGGTTATTTTCTGGTTTGGATCACATAGTAATGTGGTACCACACTGAAACAGTCGATTAAACCAGGTTTCGATCAATATTTTTGAGGATAACGCATGTTAGGTCTAGGTTAGGCCTGGGATTTTCACTGATCAGGCTCATACTTTCGCATTCTTCACATACTTGTTGAACGGATCCTGTGTTTTTTCTGGTTCGGATCACGTAGTAGTGTGGTACCACACTGAAACAGTCCATTAAACCTGGTTTCGATCAATATTTTAGAGGACAACGCAAGTTAGGTCTGGGATAGGTCTGGGATTTGCCCTCAACAGACTCATACTTTCCCACACTTCACATACTCGTTGAACAGATCCTGGGTTATTTTCTGGTTTGGATCACATAGTAATGTGGTACCACACTGAAACAGTCAACTAAACCTGGTTTCGATCAATATTTTAGAGGATAACGCAAGGTAGGTCTGAGATAGGTCTGGGATTCGCCCTTATCAAGCTCATACTGGTTTCGATCAATATTTTAGAGGACAACGCAAGTTAGGTCTGGGATAGGTCTGGGATTTGTCCTCATCAGGGTCATACTTTCGCATATTTCTTATACTTCATGGCTAGATCCTGGGCTATTTCTGGATTGGATCACGTAGTAATGTGGTACCACACTGAAGCGGTCCATTAAACCTGGTTTCGATCAATATTTTAGAGGATAACGCAAGTTAGGTCTGAGATAGGTCTGGGATTCGCCCTACTCAGGCTCATACTTTCGCATATTTCTCATACTTCATGGCTAGATCCTGGGCTATTTCTGGATTGTATCACGTAGCAATGTGGTACCACGCTGAAACAGTCAATTAAACCTGGTTTCGATCAATATTTTAGAGGATAACGCATGTTAGGTCTGGGTTAGGTCTAGGATTTGCTCTCATCAGGCTCATACTTTCGCATTCTTCACATACTTGTTGAACGGATCCTGGGTTTTTCTGGTTTGGTTCACGTAGTAATGTGGTACCACACTGAAACATTCCACAAACCTGGGCTTGAAAAATATTTTAGATGACAACGCAAGTTAGGTCTGGGATAAGTCTGGGATTTGCCCTCATCAGGATCATACTTTCTCATATTTCTCATACTTCATGGATAGATCGTGGGCTATTTTTGGATTGGATCACGTAGTATTGTGGTAACACACTGAAACAGTCAAGTAAACCTGGTTTCGATCAATATTTCAGAGGATAACGCAAGTTAGGTCTGGGATAGGTCTGGGATTCGCCCTTATCAAGCTCATACTGGTTTCGATCAATATTTTAGAGGACAACGCAAGTTAGGTCTGGGATAGGTCTGGGATTTGCCCTCATCAGGCTCATACTTTCGCATATTTCTCATACTTCATGGATAGATCGTGGTCTATTTCTGGATTGGATCACGTAGTAATGTGGTACCACACCGAACCAGTCAATTAAACCTGGTTTCGATCAATATTTTAGAGGATAACGCAAGTCATGTCTGGTACCGGGGGATGGGCGCGAAAGCGCAGGCACGGGGAGGATACCGGAAGAATGCTTCGAGCGATTCCCGGTATCCTCCCAAAGCGTGCCGAAGGGTCACCGTGGGGTTTTTAGTGGGTAGGTCCCGCGCCTGTCGTTGTACGGGCGCGGGGAATCCCACACACCCCTCCCACCTCTCCCCAAGGAGGTGGGAGGGAGTCTTTCGAAGATTTTCCCCACGACAAAAAAAAAAAAAAAAAAAAAAGTCATGTCTGGTATAGGTCTGGGATTTGCTCTCATCAGGCTCATTCTTTCGCATATTTCTCAAACTTGATGGCTAGATCCAGGGCTTTTTCTGGATTGCATCACGTAGTAATGAAGTACGACACTGAAACAGTCAATTAAACCTGGTTTCCATCAATATTTTAGAGGACAACGCATGTTAGGTATAGGTTAGGCCTGGGATTTGCCCTCATCAGGGTCATACTTTCGCAGTTTTAACATACATGTTGACCTGATCGAGGGTTTTTTCTGCTTTGGATCACGTAGTAAAGTGGTACCACACTGAAACACTCGATTAAACCTGGTTTCGATCAATAATTTAGAGGATAACGCAAGTTGGGTCTGGGATAGGTCTGGGATTTGCCCTCATCAGACTCATACTTTCGCACACTTCACATACTCGTTGAACAGATCCTGGGTTATTTTGTGGTTTGGATCGCATAGTAATGTGGTACCACACTGAAACAGTCAATTAAACCTGGTTTCGATCAATATTTTAGAGAATAACGCAAGTTATGTCTGGTATAGGTCTGGGATTTGCCCTCATCAGGCTCATTCTTTCGCATATTTCTCATACTTGATGGCTAGATCCAGGGCTATTTCTGGATTGGATCACGTAGTAATGTGGTACCACACTGAAGCGGTCAATTAAACCTGGTTTCGATCAATATTTTAGAGGATAACGCAAGTTAGGTCTGGGATAGGTCTGGGATTTGCCCTCATCAGGCTCATACTTTCGCGTTTTTCACATACATGTTGAACAGATCCTGGGTTTTTTCTGGTTCGGATCACGTAGTAGTGTGGTACCACACTGAAACAGTCCATTAAACCTGGTTTCGATCAATATGATAGAGGATAACGCATGTTAGGTCTGGGTTAGGTCTAGGATTTGCCCTCATCAGGCTCATTCTTTCGCATATTTCTCATACTTGATGGTTAGATCCGGGGCTTTTTCTGGATTGCATCACGTAGTAATGAAGTACGACACTGAAACAGTCAATTAAACCTGGTTTCGATCAATATTTTAGTGGATAACGCAAGTTAGGTCTGGGATAGGTCTGGGATTGGTCTGGGATTTGCTCTCATCAGACTCATACTTTCGCACACCTCACATACTCGTTGAACAGATCCTGGGTTATTTTCTGGTTTGGATCACATAGTAATGTGGTACCACACTGAAACAGTCGATTAAACCAGGTTTCGATCAATATTTTTGAGGATAACGCATGTTAGGTCTGGTACAGGTCTGGGATTTGCTCTCATCAGGCTCATACTTTCGCATATTTCTCATACTTCATGGATAGATCGTGGGCTATTTCTGGATTGGATCACGTAGTAATGTGGTACCACACCGAAACAGTCAATTAAACCTGGTTTCGATCAATATTTTATAGGATAACGCAAGTTATGTCTGGTACAGGTCTGGGATTTGCTCTCATCAGGCTCATTCTTTCGCGTATTTCTCATACTTGATGGCTAGATCCAGGGCTTTTTCTGGATTGCATCACGTAGTAATGAAGTACGACACTGAAACAGTCAATTAAACCTGGTTTCCATGAATATTACAGATGACAACGCATGTTAGGTATAGGTTAGCCCTGGGATTTGCCCTCATCAGGGTCATACTTTCGCAGTTTTAAATACATGTTGACCTGATCGAGGGTTTGTTCTGCTTTGGATCACGTAGTAAAGTGGTACCACACTGAAACAGTCGATTAACCCTGGTTTCGATCAATATTTTAGTGGATAACGCAAGTTAGGTCTGGGATAGGTCTGGGATTTGCTCTCATCAGACTCATACTTTCGCATTCTTCACATACTTGTTGAACGGATTCTGGGTTTTTTCTGGTTTGGATCACGTAGTAAAGTGATAACACACTGAAACAGTTAATTAAACCTGGTTTCGATCAATATTTTAGAGGATAACGCATGTTAGGTCTGGGTTAGGTCTAGGATTTGCACTCATCAGGCTCATTCTTTCGCATATTTCTCATACTTGATGGCTAGATCCGGGGCTTTTTCTGGATTGCATCACGTAGTAATGAAGTACGACACTGAAACAGTCAATTAAACCTGGTTTCCATCAATATTTTAGAGGACAACGCATGTTAGGTATAGGTTAGGCCTGGGATTTGCCCTCATCAGGGTCATACTTTCGCAGTTTTAACATACATGTTGACCTGATCGAGGGTTTTTTCTGCTTTGCATCACGTAGTAAAGTGGTACCACGCTGAAACAGTCAATTAAACCTGGTTTCCATGAATATTACAGAGGACAACGCATGTTAGGTATAGGTTAGCCCTGGGATTTGCCCTCATCAGGGTCATACTTTCGCAGTTTTAAATACATGTTGACCTGATCGAGGGCTTTTTCTACTTTGGATCACGTATTAAAGTGGTAACACACTGAAACAGTCAATTAAACCTGGTTTCGATCAATATTTTATAGGATAACGCAAGTTAGGTCTGGTATAGGTCTGGGATTTGCCCTCATCACGCTCATACTTTCGCGTTTTTCACATACTTGTTGAACTGATCCTGGGTTTTTTCTGGTTTGGATCACGTAGTAATGTGGTACCACACTGAAGCAGTCGATTAAACCTGGTTTCGATCAATATTTTACAGGATAACGCAAGTTAGGTCTGGGTTTGGTCTGGGATTTGCCCTCATCAGACTCATACTTTCGCACACTTCACATACTCGCTGGACAGATCCTGGGTTATTTTCAGGTTTGGATCACATAGTAAGGTGGTACCACACTGAAACAGTCGATTAAACCTGGTTTCGATCAATATTTTTGAGAATAACGCATGTTAGGTCTAGGTTAGGCCTGGGATTTGCCCTCATCAGGGTCATACTTTCGCAGTTTTAACATGCATGTTGACCTGATCGAAGGTTTTTTCTGCTTTGGATCACGTAGTAATGTGGTGCCACAACTAAAACAGGTAATTAACCCTCGTTTCGATCATTATTTTAGAGGATAACGCAAGTTATGTCTGGTATAGGTCTGGGATTTGCTCTCATCAGGCTCATTCTTTCGCATATTTCTCATACTTCATGGCTAGATCCTGGGCTATTTTTGGATTGTATCACGTAGTAATGTGGTACCACACTGAAGCGGTCAACTAAACATGGTTTCGATCAATATTTTATAGGATAACGCAAGTTATGTCTGGTACAGGTCTGGGATTTGCTCTCATCAGGCTCATTCTTTCGCGTATTTCTCATACTTGATGGCTAGATCCAGGGCTTTTTCTGGATTGCATCACGTAGTAATGAAGTACGACACTGAAACAGTCAATTAAACCTGGTTTCCATGAATATTACAGAGGACAACGCATGTTAGGTATAGGTTAGCCCTGGGATTTGCCCTCATCAGGGTCATACTTTCACGTTTTTCACATACTTGTTGAACAGATCCTGGGTTTTTTCTGGTTTGGGTCACGTAGTAATGTGGCACCACACTGAAACAGTCGATTAAACCAGGTTTCGAACAATATTTTTGAGGATAACGCATGTTAGGTCTAGGTTAGGCCTGGGATTTTCACTCATCAGACTCATACTTTCGCATTCTTCACATACTTGTTGAACGGATCCTGGGTTTTTTGTGGTTTGGATCACGTAGTAATGTGGTACAACACTGAAACATTCAATTAAACCTGGTCTTGATAAATATTTTAGAGGATGACGCATGTTAGGTCTGGGTTACGTCTAGGATTTGCCCCCATCAGGCTCATACTTTCGCATATTTCTCATACTTCATGGCTGGATCCTGGGCTATTTCTGGATTGGATCACCTAGTAATGTGGTACCACACTGAAACAGTCAATTAAACCTGGTTTTGATCAATATTATAGAGGATAACGCAAGTTTGGTCTGGGATAGGTCCGGGATTTGCCCTCATCAGGGTCATGCTTTCGCAGTTTTAACATACATGTTGACCTGATCGAGGGTTTTTTCTGCTTTGCATCACGTAGTAAAGTGGTACCACACTGAAGCAGTCCATTAAACTTGGTTTGGATGAATATTTTAGAGGATAACGCAAGTTTGGTCTAGGTTAGGCCTGGGATTTTCACTCATCAGACTCATACTTTCGCATTCTTCACATACTTGTCAAACGGATCCTGGGTTTTTTCTGGTTCGGATCACGTAGTAATGTGGGACCACACTGAAACAGTAAATTAAACCTGGTTTCGATCAATATTTTAGAGAATAATTCATGTTAGGTCTAGGTTAGGTCTGGGATTTGCTCTCATCAGGCTCATTCTTTCGCATATTTCTCATACTTGATGGCTAGATACGGGGCTTTTTCTGGATTGCAGCACGTAGTAATGAAGTACAACACTGAAACAGTCAATTAAACCTGGTTTCCATCAATATTTTACAGGACAAAGCATGTTAGGTCTAGGTTAGGCCTGGGATTTGCCCTCATCAGGGTTATACTTTCGCAGTTTTAACATACATGTTGACCTGATCGAGGGTTTTTTCTGCTTTGAATCACGTAGTAAAGTGGTACCACACTGAAGCAGTCCATTAAACCTGTTTTGGGTCAATATTTTAGAGGATAACGCATGTTAGGTTTGGGTTAGGTCTAGGACATGCCCTCATCAGGCTCATACTTTCGCATATTTCTCATACTTCATGGCTAGATCCTGGGCTGTTTCTGGATTGTATCACGTAGTAATGTGGTACCACGCTGAAACAGTCAATTAAACCTGGTTTCGATCAATATTTTAGAGGATAACGCAAGTTAGGTCTGGGATAGGTCTGGGATTTACCCTCATCACGCTCATACTTTCGCGTTTTTCACATACTTGTTGAACAGATCCTGGGTTTTTTCTGGTTTGGGTCACGTAGGAAAGTGGTACCACACTGAAACAGTCAATTAAACATGGTTTCGATCAATATTTTAGAGGATAACGCAAGTTAGGTCTGGTATAGGTCTGGGATTTGCTCTCATCAGGCTCATTCTTTCGCATATATCTCATACTTGATGGCTAGATCCTGGGCTTTTTCTGGATTGCATCACGTAGTAATGAAGTACAACACAGAAACAGTCAATTAAACCTGGTTTCCATCAATATTTTAGAGGACAACGCATGTTAGGTCTGGGTTAGGCCTGGGATTTGCCCTCATCAGGGTCATACTGTCGCAGTTTTAATATACATCTTGACATGATCGTGGGTTTTTTCTGCTTTGAATCTCTTAGTAAAGTGGTACAACACTGAAGCAGTCCATTAAACCTGGTTTGGAACAATATTTTAGAGGTTAACGCATGTTAGGTTTGGGTTAGGTCTAGGATATGCCCTCATCAGGCTCATACTTTCGCATATTTCACATACTTCATGGCTAGATCCTGGGCTGTTTCTGGATTGTATCACGTAGTAATGTGGTACCACGCTGAAACAGTCAATTAAACCTGGTTTCGATCAATATTTTAGAGGATAACGCAAGTTAGGTCTGGGATAGGTCTGGGATTCGCCCTTATCAGGCTCATACTTTCGCGTTTTTCACATACTTGTTGAACGGGTCTTGGGTTTTTTCTGGTGTGGATCACGTAGTAATGTGTTACCACACTGAAACATTCAATTAAACCTGGTCTTGATAAATATTTTATTGGATAACGCATATTTGGTCTGGGATAGGTCTAGGATTTGCCCTCATCAGGCTCATACTTTCGCATATTTCTCATACTTCATGGCTGGATCCTGGGCTATTTCTGGATTGGATCACGTCGTAATGTGGTACCACACCGAAACAGTCAATTAAACCTGGTTTCGATCAATATTTTAGAGGATAACGCAAGTTATGTCTGGTACAGGTCTGGGATTTGCTCTCATCAGGCTCATTCTATCGCATATTTCACATACTTCATGGCTAGATCCTGGGCTGTTTCTGGATTGTATCACGTAGTAATGTGGTACCACGCTGAAACAGTCAATTAAACCTGGTTTCGATCAATATTTTAGAGGATAACGCAAGTTAGGTCTGGGATAGGTCTGGGATTCGCCCTTATCAGGCTCATACTTTCGCGTTTTTCACATACTTGTTGAACGGGTCTTGGGTTTTTTCTGGTGTGAATCACGTAGTAATGTGTTACCACACTGAAACATTCAATTAAACCTGGTCTTGATAAATATTTTATGGGATAACACATATTTGGTCTGGGTTAGGTCTAGGATTTGCCCTCATCAGGCTCATACTTTCGCATATTTCTCATACTTCATGGCTGGATCCTGGGCTATTTCTGGATTGGATCACGTAGTAATGTGGTACCACACTGAAACAGTCAATTAAACCTGGTTTCGATCATTATTTTAGAGGATAACGCAAGTTAGGTCTGGGATAGGTCTGGGATTAGCCCTCATCAGACTCATACTTTCGCATATTTCTCATACTTGATGGCTAGATCCGGGGCTTTTTCTGGATTGCATCACGTAGTAATGAAGTACGACACTGAAACAGTCAATCAAACCTGGTTTCCATCAATATTTTAGAGGACAACGCATGTTAGGTATAGGTTAGGCCTGGGAATTGCCCTCATCAGGGTCATACTTTCGCAGTTTCAACATACATGTCGACCTGATCGTGGGTTTTTTCTGCTTTGCATCACGTAGTAAAGTGGTACCACACTGAAGCAGTCCATTAAACCTGGTTTGGATCAATATTTTACAGGATAACGCATGTTAGGTTTGGGTTAGGTCTAGGATATGCCCTCATCAGGCTCATACTTTCGCATATTTCTCATACTTCATGGCTAGATCCTGGGCTGTTTCTGGATTGTATCACGTAGTAATGTGGTACCACGCTGAAACAGTCAATTAAACCTGGTTTCGATCAATATTTTAGAGGATAACGCAAGTTAGGTCTGGGATAGTTCTGGGATTCGCCCTCATGAGGCTCACATACTTTCGCGTAATTTACATACTTGTTGAACTGATCCTGGGTTTTTTCTGGTTTGGATCACGTAGCAATGTGGTACCACACTGAAAGAGTCGATTAAACCTGGTTTCGATCAATATTTTAGAGGATAACGCAAGTTAGGTCTGGGATAGGTCTGGGATTTGCCCTCATCAGGCTCATACTTTCACGTTTTTCACATACTTGTTGAACAGATCCTGGGTTTTTTCTGGTTTGGGTCACGTAGTAATGTGGTACCACACTGAAACAGTCGATTAAACCAGGTTTCGAT
The DNA here is from genome assembly GCF_051014445.1 of Colletes latitarsis. Taxonomy (NCBI): domain Eukaryota; kingdom Metazoa; phylum Arthropoda; class Insecta; order Hymenoptera; family Colletidae; genus Colletes; species Colletes latitarsis. Next base: position 8,672,389 of record NW_027488373.1, on the reverse strand, counting down.
CAATATTTTTGAGGATAACGCATGTTAGGTCTAGGTTAGGCCTGGGATTTTCACTCATCAGACTCATACTTTCGCATTCTTCACATACTTGTTGAACGGATCCTGGGCTTTTTCCGGTTTGGATCACGTAGTAATGTGGTACCACACTGAAACAGTCAATTAAACCTGGTTTCGATCAATATTTTAGAGAATAATTCATGTTAGGTCTAGGTTAGGTCTGGGATTTGCTCTCATCAGGCTTATTCATTCGCATATTTCTCATACTTCATGGCTAGATCCTGGGCTATTTCTGGACTGGATCACGTAGTAATGTGGTACCGCACTGAAACAGTCGATTAAACCAGGTTTCGATCCATATTTTTGAGGATAACGCAAGTTAGGTCTGTGATAGGTCTGGGATTTGCCCTCATCATGCTCATACTTTCGCGTTTTTCATATACCTGTTGAACAGATCCTGGGTTTTTTCCGGTTTGTGTCACGTAGTAGTGTGGTACCACACTGATACAGTCGATTAAACCTGGTTTCGATCAATATTTTTGGGGATAACGCATGTTAGGTCTAGGTTAGGCCGTGGATTTTCACTCATCAGACTCATACTTTCGCATTCTTCACATACTTGTTGAACGGCTCCTGTGTTTTTTCTGGTTCGGTTCACGTAGTAATGTGGTACCACACTGAAACATTCAATTAAACCTGGTCTTGATAAATATTTTAGAGGATAACGCATGTTAGGTTTGGGTTAGGTCTAGGATTTGCCCTCATCAGGCTCATACTTTCGCATATTTCTCATACTTCATGGCTAGATCCTGGGCTTTTTCTGGATTGCATCACGTAGTAATGAAGTACAACATTGAAACAGTCAATTTAACCTGGTTTCCATCAATATCTGAGAGGACAACGCAAGTAAGGTCTGGGATAGGTCTGGGATTTGCCCTCATCAGGCTCACATTTTCGCGTTTTTCACATACTTGTTGAACAGATCCTGGGTTTTTTCAGGTTTGGGTCACGTAGTAGTGTCGTGCCACAATGAAACAGTCGATTAAACCTGGCTTCGATCAATATTTTTGGGGATAACGCATGTTAGGTCTAGGTTAGGCCGGGGATTTTCACTCATCAGACTCATACTTTCGCATTCTTCACATACTTGTTGAACGGATCCAGGGATTTTACTGGTTTGGATCACGTAGTAATGTGGTGCAACACTGAAACATTCAATTAAACCTGGTTTCGATCAATATTTTTGGGGATAACGGATGTTAGGTCTAGGTTAGGCCGTGGATTTTCACTCATCAGACTCATACTTTCGCATTCTTCACATACTTGTTGAACGGCTCCTGTGTTTTTTCTGGTTTGGTTCACGTAGTAATGTGGTACCACACTGAAACATTCAATTAAACCTGGTCTTGATAAATATTTTACAGGATAACGCATGTTAGGTTTGGGTTAGGTCTAGGATTTGCCCTCATCAGGCTCATACTTTCGCATATTTCTCACACTTCATGGCTAGATCCTGGGCTTTTTCTGGATTGCATCACGTAGTAATGAAGTACAACACTGAAACAGTCAATTTAACCTGGTTTCCATCAATATCTGAGAGGACAACGCAAGTTAGGTCTGGGATAGGTCTGGGATTTGCCCTCATCAGGCTCATACTTCCGCGTTTTTCACATACTTGTTGAACAGATCCTGGGTTTTTTCAGGTTTGGGTCACGTAGTAGTGTGGTACCACACTGAAACAGTCGATTAAACCTGGTTTCGATCAATATTTTTGAGGACAACGCATGTTAGGTCTAGGTTAGGCCGGGGATTTTCGCTCATCAGACTCATACTTTCGCATTCTTCACATACTTGTTGAACGGATCCTGGCTTTTTACTGGTTTGGATCACGTAGTAATGTGGTACAACACTGAAACATTCAATTAAACCTGGTCTTGATAAATATTTTAGAGGATGACGCATGTTAGGTCTGGGTTAGGTCTAGGATTTGCCCCCATCAGGCTCATGCTTTCGCATATTTCTCATACTTCATGGCTGGATCCTGGGCTATTTCTGGATTGGATCACCTAGTAATGTGGTACCACACTGAAACAGTCAATTAAACCTGGTTTTGATTAATATTTTAGAGAATAATTCATGTTAGGTCTAGGTAAGGTCTGGGATTTGCTCTCATCAGGCTCATTCTTTCGCATATTTCTCATACTTGATGGATAGATCCTGGCCTTTTTCTGGATTTCATCAGGTAGTAATGAAGTACCACACTGAAACATTCAATTAAACCTGGTCTTGATAAATATTATAGAGGATAATGCATGTTTGGTCTGCGATAGGTCTGGGATTTGCCCTCATCAGACTCATACTTTCGCACACTTCACATACTCGTTGAACAGATCCTGGGTTATTTTCTGGTTTGGATCACATAGTAATGTGGTACCACACTGAAACAGACGATTAAACCAGGTTTCGATCAATATTTTCGAGGATAACGCATGTTAGGTCTAGGTTAGGCCGGGGATTACCACTCATCACACTCATACTTTCACATTCTTCACATACTTCTTGAACGGATCCTGGGTTTTTACTGGTTTGGATCACGTAGTCATGAAGTGCAACACTGAAACAGTCAATTAAACCTGGTTTCCATCAATATTTTAGAGGACAGCGCATGTTAGGTCTAGGTTAGGCCTGGGATTTGCCCACATCAGGGTCATACTTTCGCAGTTTTAACACACATGTTGACCTGATCGAGGGTTTTTTCTGCTTTGAATCACTTAGTAAAGTGGTACCACACTGAAGCAGTCCATTAAACCTGGTTTGGATCAATATTTTAGAGGATAACGCATGTTAGGTTTGGATTAGGTCTAGGATGTGCCCTCATCAGGCTCATACTTTCGCATATTTCACATACTTCATGGCTAGATCCTGGGCTGTTTCTGGATTGTATCACGTAGTAATGTGGTACCACGCTGAAACAGTCAATTAAACCTGGTTTCGATCAATATTTTAGAGGATAACGCAAGTTAGGTCTGGGATAGGTCTGGGATTCGCCCTTATCAGGCTCATACTTTCGCGTTTTTCACATACTTGTTGAACGGGTCTTGGGGTTTTTCTGGTGTGGATCACGTAGTAATGTGTTACCACACTGAAACAATCAATTAAACCTGGTCTTGATAAATATTTTATAGGATAACGCATATTTGGTCTGGGTTAGGTCTAGGATTTGCCCTCATCAGTCTCATACTTTCGCATATTTCTCATACTTGATGGCTAGATCCTGGGCTTTTTCTGGATTGCATCACGTAGTAATGAAGTACAACACTGAAACAGTCAATTAAACCTGGTTTCTATCAATATTTCAGAGGACAAAGCATGTCAGGTCTAGGTTTGGCCTGCGATTTGCCCTCATAAGGGCCATACTTTCGCAGTTTTAACATACATGTTGACCTGATCGAGGGTTTTTTCTGCTTTGAATCACGTAGTAAAGTGGTACCACACTGAAGCAGTCCATTAAACTTGGTTTGGATGAATATTTTAGAGGATAACGCATGTTAGGTTTGGGTTAGGTCTAGGATATGCCCTCATCAGGCTCATACTTTCGCATATTTCTCATACTTCATGGCTAGATCCTGGGCTGTTTCTGGATTGTATCACATAGTAATGTGGTACCACGCTGAAACAGTAAATTAAACCTGGTTTCGATCAATATTTTAGAGGATAACGCAAGTTAGGTCTGGGAGAGGTCTGGGATTCGCCCTCATGAGGCTCACATACTTTCGCGTAATTTACATACTTGTTGAACTGATCCTGGGTTTTTTCTGGTTTGGATCACGTAGCAATGTGGTACCACACTGAAAGAGTCGATTAAACCTGGTTTCGATCAATATTTTAGAGGATAACGCAAGTTAGGTCTGGGATAGGTCTGGGATTTGCCCTCATCAGGCTCATACTTTCACGTTTTTCACATACTTGTTGAACAGATCCTGGGTTTTTTCTGGTTTGGGTCTCGTAGTAATGTGGTACCACACTGAAACAGTCGATTAAACCAGGTTTCGATCAATATTTTTGAGGATAACGCATGTTAGGTCTCGGTTAGGCCTGGGATTTTCACTCATCAGACTCATACTTTCGCATTCTTCACATACTTGTTGACCTGATCGAGGGTTTTTTCTGCTTCGAATCACGTAGTAAAGTGGTACCACACTGAAACTGTCCATTAAACCTGGTTTCGATCAATATTTTAGAGGATAACGCAAGTTATGTCTGGTACAGGTCTGGGATTTGCTCTCATCAGGCTCATTCTTTCGCATATTTCACATACTTCATGGCTAGATCCTGGGCTGTTTCTGGATTGTATCACGTAGTAATGTGGTACCACGCTGAAACAGTCAATTAAACCTGATTTCTATCAATATTTCAGAGGACAAAGCATGTCAGGTCTAGGTTAGGCCTGGGATTTGCCCTCATCAGGGTCGAACTTTCGCAGTTTTAACATACATGTTGACCTGATCGTGGGTTTTTTCTGCTTTGAATCACGTAGTAAAGTGGTACCACACTGAAGCAGTCCATTAATCTTGGTTTGGATGAATATTTTAGAGGATAACGCATGTTAGGTTTGGGTTAGGTCTAGGATATGCCCTCATCAGGCTTATACTTTCGCGTTCTTCACATACTTGTTGAACTGATCCTGGGTTTTTTCTGGTTCGGATTACGTAGTAGTGTGGTACCACACTGAAACAGTCCATTAAACCTGGTTTCGATCAATATTTTAGAGAATAACGCATATTTGGTCGGGGTTAGGTCTAGGATTTGCCCTCATCAGGCTCATACTTTCGCATATTTCTCATACTTCATGGCTAGATCCTGGGCTGTTTCTGGATTGTATCACGTAGTAATGTGGTACCACGCTGAAACAGTAAATTAAACCTGGTTTCGATCAATATTTAAGAGGATAACGCAAGTCAGGTCTGGGATAGGTCTGGGATTTGCCCTCATCAGGCTCATACTCTCACGTTTTTCACATACTTGTTGAACAGATCCTGGGTTTTTTCTGGTTTGGGTCACGTAGTAATGTGGTACCACACAAAAAACTGTCGATTAAACCAGGTTTCGATCAATATTTTTGAGGATAACGCATGTTAGGTCTAGGTTAGGCCTGGGATTTTCACTCATCAGACTCATACTTTCGCATTCTTCACATACTTCTTGAACGGATCCTGGGCTTTTTCCGGTTTGGATCACGTAGTAATGTGGTACCACACTGAAACAGTCAATTAAACCTGGTTTCGATCAATATTTTACAGAATAATTCATGTTAGGTCTAGGTTAGGTCTGGGATTTGCTCTCATCAGGCTTATTCATTCGCATATTTCTCATACTTGATGGCTAGATCCTGGGCTTTTTCTGGATTGCATCACGTAGTAATGAAGTACAACACTGAAACAGTCAATTAAACCTGGTTTCCATCAATATTTTAGAGGACAAAGCATGTTAGGTCTAGGTTAGGCCTGGGATTTACCCTCATCAGGGTCATACTTTCGCAGTTTTAACAAACATGTTGACCTGATCGAGGGTTTTTTCTGCTTTGAATCTCTTAGTAAAGTGGTACCACACTGAAGCAGTCCATTAAACCTGGTTTGGATCAATATTTTAGAGGATGACGCATGTTAGGTTTGGGTTAGGTCTAGGATATGCCCTCATCAGGCTCATGCTTTCGCATATTTCACATACTTCATGGCTAGATCCTGGGCTGTTTCTGGATTGTATCACGTAGTAATGTGGTACCACGCTGAAACAGTCAATAAAACCTGGTTTCGATCAATATTTTAGAGGATAACGCAAGTTAGGTCTGGGATAGGTCTGGGATTCGCCCTTATCAGGCTCATACTTTCGCGTTTTTCACATACTTGTTGAACGGGTCTTGGGTTTTTTCTGGTGTGGATCACGTAGTAATGTGTTACCACACTGAAACATTCAATTAAACCTGGTCTTGATAAATATTTTATAGGATAACGCATATTTCGTCTGGGATAGGTCTAGGATTTGCCCTCATCAGGCTCATACTTTCGCATATTTCTCATACTTCATGGCTGGATCCTGGGCTATTTCTGGATTGGATCACGTAGTAATATGGTACCACACCGAAACAGTCAATTAAACCTGGTTTCGATCAATATTTTAGAGGATAACGCAAGTTATGTCTGGTACAGGTCTGGGATTTGCTCTCATCAGGCTCATTCTTTCGCATATTTCACATACTTCATGGCTAGATCCTGGGCTGTTTCTGGATTGTATCACGTAGTAATGTGGTACCACGCTGAAACAGTCAATTAAACCTGATTTCTATCAATATTTCAGAGGACAAAGCATGTCAGGTCTAGGTTAGGCCTGGGATTTGCCCTCATCAGGGTCGTACTTTCGCAGTTTTAACATACATGTTGACCTGATCGTGGGTTTTTTCTGCTTTGAATCACGTAATAAAGTGGTACCACACTGAAGCAGTCCATTAATCTTGGTTTGGATGAATATTTTAGAGGATAACGCATGTTAGGTTTGGGTTAGGTCTAGGATATGCCCTCATCAGGCTCATACTTTCGCGTTCTTCACATACTTGTTGAACTGATCCTGGGTTTTTTCTGGTTCGGATTACGTAGTAGTGTGGTACCACACTGAAACAGTCCATTAAACCTGGTTTCGATCAATATTTTAGAGAATAACGCAAGTTAGGTCTGGGTTAGGTCTGGGATTTGCCCTCATCAGGCTCATTCTTTCGCATATTTCTCATACTTGATGGCTAGATCCGGGGCTATTTCTGGATTGGATCACGTAGTAAGGTGGTACCACACTGAAACATTCAATGAAACCTGCTCTGGATAAATATTTTAGAGGATAACGCATCTTAGGTCTGGGTTAGGCCTGGGATTTGCCCTCATCAGGGTCATACTTTCGCAGTTTTAACATGCATGTTGACCTGATCGAGGGTTTTTTCTGCTTTGGATACGCAGTAATGCGGTACCATAACTAAAACAGTCAATTAAACCTGGTTTCGATCATTATTTTAGAGGATAACGCAAGTTAGGTCTGGGATAGGTCTGGGATTAGCCCTCATCAGACTCATACTTTCGCATATTTCTCATACTTGATGGCTAGATCCGGGGCTTTTTCTGGATTGCATCACGTAGTAATGAAGTACGACACTGAAACAGTCAATCAAACCTGGTTTCCATCAATATTTAGAGGACAACGCATGTTAGGTATAGGTTAGGCCTGGGAATTGCCCTCATCAGGGTCATACTTTCGCAGTTTCAACATACATGTCGACCTGATCGTGGGTTTTTTCTGCTTTGCATCACGTAGTAAAGTGGTACCACACTGAAGCAGTCCATTAAACCTGGTTTGGATCAATATTTTAGAGGATAACGCATGTTAGGTTTGGGTTAGGTCTAGGATATGCCCTCATCAGGCTCATACTTTCGCATATTTCTCATACTTCATGGCTAGATCCTGGGCTGTTTCTGGATTGTATCACGTAGTAATGTGGTACCACGCTGAAACAGTCAATTAAACCTGGTTTCGATCAATATTTTAGAGGATAACGCAAGTTAGGTCTGGGATAGGTCTGGGATTCGCCCTTATCAGGCTCATACTTTCGCGTTTTTCACATACTTGTTGAACGGGTCTTGGGTTTTTTCTGGTGTGGATCACGTAGTAATGTGTTACCACACTGAAACATTCAATTAAACCTGGTCTTGATAAATATTTTATAGGATAACGCATATTTCGTCTGGGATAGGTCTGGGATTTGCCCTCATCAGGCTCATACTTTCGCATATTTCTCATACTTCATGGCTGGATCCTGGGCTATTTCTGGATTGGATCACGTAGTAATATGGTACCACACCGAAACAGTCAATTAAACCTGGTTTCGATCAATATTTTAGAGGATAACGCAAGTTATGTCTGGTACAGGTCTGGGATTTGCTCTCATCAGGCTCATTCTTTCGCATATTTCACATACTTCATGGCTAGATCCTGGGCTGTTTCTGGATTGTATCACGTAGTAATGTGGTACCACGCTGAAACAGTCAATTAAACCTGATTTCTATCAATATTTCAGAGGACAAAGCATGTCAGGTCTAGGTTAGGCCTGGGATTTGCCCTCATCAGGGTCGTACTTTCGCAGTTTTAACATACATGTTGACCTGATCGTGGGTTTTTTCTGCTTTGAATCACGTAATAAAGTGGTACCACACTGAAGCAGTCCATTAATCTTGGTTTGGATGAATATTTTAGAGGATAACGCATGTTAGGTTTGGGTTAGGTCTAGGATATGCCCTCATCAGGCTCATACTTTCGCGTTCTTCACATACTTGTTGAACTGATCCTGGGTTTTTTCTGGTTCGGATCACGTAGTAGTGTGGTACCACACTGAAACAGTCCATTAAACCTGGTTTCGATCAATGTTTTAGAGAATAACGCAAGTTAGGTCTGGGTAAGGTCTGGGATTTGCCCTCATCAGGCTCATACTTTCGCATATTTCTCATACTTGATGGCTAGATCCGGGGCTTTTTCTGGATTGCATCACGTAGTAATGAAGTACGACACTGAAACAGTCAATCAAACCTGGTTTCCATCAATATTTTAGACGACAACGCATGTTAGGTATAGGTTAGGCCTGGGAATTGCCCTCATCAGGGTCATACTTTCGCAGTTTCAACATACATGTCGACCTGATCGTGGGTTTTTTCTGCTTTGCATCACGTAGTAAAGTGGTACCACACTGAAGCAGTCCATTAAACCTGGTTTGGATCAATATTTTAGAGGATAACGCATGTTAGGTTTGGGTTAGGTCTAGGATATGCCCTCATCAGGCTCATACTTTCGCATATTTCTCATACTTCATGGCTAGATCCTGGGCTGTTTCTGGATTGTATCACGTAGTAATGTGGTACCACGCTGAAACAGTCAATTAAACCTGGTTTCGATCAATATTTTAGAGGATAACGCAAGTTAGGTCTGAGATAGGTCTGGGATTCGCCCTTATCAGGCTCATACTTTCGCGTTTTTCACATACTTGTTGAACGGGTCTTGGGTTTTTTCTGGTGTGGATCACGTAGTAATGTGTTACCACACTGAAACAATCAATTAAACCTGGTCTTGATAAATATTTTATAGGATAACGCATATTTGGTCGGGGTTAGGTCTAGGATTTGCCCTCATCAGTCTCATACTTTCGCATATTTCTCATACTTGATGGCTAGATCCTGGGCTTTTTCTGGATTGCATCACGTAGTAATGAAGTACAACACTGAAACAGTCAATTAAACCTGGTTTCTATCAATATTTCAGAGGACAAAGCATGTCAGGTCTCGGTTTGGCCTGGGATTTGCCCTCATAAGGGTCATACTTGCGCAGTTTTAACATACATGTTGACATGATCGAGGGTTTTTTCTGCTTTGAATCACGTAGTAAAGTGGTACCACACTGAAGCAGTCCATTAAACTTGGTTTGGATGAATATTTTAGAGGATAACGCATGTCAGGTTTGGGTTAGGTCTAGGATATGCCCTCATCAGGCTCATACTTTCGCATATTTCTCATACTTCATGGCTAGATCCTGGGCTGTTTCTGGATTGTATCACGTAGTAATGTGGTACCACGCTGAAACAGTAAATTAAACCTGGTTTCGATCAATATTTTAGAGGATAACGCAAGTTAGGTCTGGGATAGTTCTGGGATTCGCCCTCATGAGGCTCACATACTTTCGCGTAATTTACATACTTGTTGACCTTATCCTGGGTTTTTTCTGGTTTGGATCACGTAGCAATGTGGTACCACACTGAAAGAGTCGATTAAACCTGGTTTCGATCAATATTTAAGAGGATAACGCAAGTTAGGTCTGGGATAGGTCTGGGATTTGCCCTCATCAGGCTCATACTCTCACGTTTTTCACATACTTGTTGAACAGATCCTGGGTTTTTTCTGGTTTGGGTCACGTAGTAATGTGGTACCACACTGAAACAGTCGATTAAACCAGGTTTCGATCAATATTTTTGAGGATAACGCATGTTAAGTCTAGGTTAGGCCTGGGATTTTCACTCATCAGACTCATACTTTCGCAATCTTCACATACTTCTTGAACGGATCCTGGGCTTTTTCCGGTTTGGATCACGTAGTAATGTGGTACCACACTGAAACAGTCAATTAAACCTGGTTTCGATCAATATTTTAGAGAATAATTCATGTTAGGTCTAGGTTAGGTCTGGGATTTGCTCTCATCAGGCTTATTCATTCGCATATTTCTCATACTTGATGGCTAGATCCTGGGCTTTTTCTGGATTGCATCACGTAGTAATGAAGTACAACACTGAAACAGTCAATTAAACCTGGTTTCCATCAATATTTTAGAGGACAAAGCATGTTAGGTCTAGGTTAGGACTGGGATTTACCCTCATCAGGGTCATACTTTCGCAGTTTTAACAAACATGTTGACCTGATCGAGGGTTTTTTCTGCTTCGAATCACGTAGTAAAGTGGTACCACACTGAAGCGGTCCATTAAACTTGGTTTGGATGAATATTTTAGAGGATAACGCATGTTAGGTTTGGGTTAGGTCTAGGATATGCCCTCATCAGGCTCATACTTTCGCATATTTCTCATACTTCATGGCTAGATCCTGGGCTGTTTCTGGATTGTATCACGTAGTTATGTGGTACCACGCTGAAACAGTCAATTAAACCTGGTTTCGATCAATATTTTAGAGGATAACGCAAGTTAGGTCTAGGTTAGGCCTGGGATTTTCACTCATCAGACTCATACTTTCGCATTCTTCACATACTTGTTGAACGGATCCTGGGTTTTTTCTGGTTTGGATCACGTAGTAATGTGGGACCACACTGAAACAATCAATGAAACCTGGTCTTGATAAATGTTTTAGAGGATAACGCATGTTAGGTCTGGGTTAGGTCTAGGATTTGCCCTCGTCAGGCTCATACTTTCGCATATTTCTCATACTTCATGGCTAGATCCTGGGCTATTTCTGGACTGGATCACGTAGTAATGTGGTACCGCACTGAAACAGTCGATTAAACCAGGTTTCGATCAATATTTTTGAGGATAACGCAAGTTAGGTCTGTGATAGGTCTGGGATTTGCCCTCATCATGCTCATACTTTCGCGTTTTTCACATACCTGTTGAACAGATCCTGGGTTTTTTCCGGTTTGTGTCACGTAGTAGTGTGGTACCACACTGATACAGTCGATTAAACCTGGTTTCGATCAATATTTTTGGGGATAACGCATGTTAGGTCTAGGTTAGGCCGTGGATTTTCACTCATCAGACTCATACTTTCGCATTCTTCACATACTTGTTGAACGGCTCCTGTGTTTTTTCTGGTTCGGTTCACGTAGTAATGTGGTACCACACTGAAACATTCAATTAAACCTGGTCTTGATAAATATTTTAGAGAATAATTCATGTTAGGTCTAGGTAAGGTCTGGGATTTGCTCTCATCAGGCTCATTCTTTCGCATATTTCTCATACTTGATGGATAGATCCTGGCCTTTTTCTGGATTGCATCACGTAGTAATGAAGTACAACACTGAAACAGTCAATTAAACCTGGTTTCCATCAATATTTTAGAGGACAACGCATGTTAGGTCTAGGTTAGGCCTGGGGTTTGCCCTCATCAGACTCATACTTTCGCGTTTTTCACATACTTGTTGAACAGATCCTGGGTTTTTTCTGGTTTGCGTCACGTAGTAATGTGGTACCACACTGAAACAGTCCATTAAACCTGGTTTGGATCAATATTTTAGAGGATAACGCATGTTAGGTCTAGGTTAGGCCTGGGATTTTCACTCATCAGACTCATACTTTCGCATTCTTCACATACTTGTTGAACGGATCCTGGGTTTTTTCTGGTTTGCATCACGTAGTAATGTGGGACCACTCTGAAACAATCAATTAAACCTGGTCTTGATAAATATTTTAGAGAATAATTCATGTTAGGTCTAGGTTAGGTCTGGGATTTGCTCCCATCTGGCTCATTCTTTCGCATTTTTCTCATACTTGATGGCTAGATCCTGGACTTTTTCTGGATTGCACCACGTAGTAACGTGGTACCACACTGAAACAGTCAATTAAACCTGGTTTCGATCAATATTTTAGAGGATAACGCAAGTTAGGTCCGGGATAGATCAGAGATTTGCCCTCATCAGAATCATACTTTCGCACACTTCACATACTCGTTGAACAGATCCTGGATTTTTTTCTGTTTTGGATCACGTAGTAATGTGGTACCACACTGAAACTGTCGATTAAACCTGGTTTCAATCAATATTATTGACGATAACGCATGTTAGGTCTAGGTTAGGTCTGGGATTTTCACTCATCAGACTCATACTTTCGCATTCTTCACATACTTGTTGAACGGATCCTGCGTTTTTTCTGGTTCGGATCACGTAGTAGTGTGGTACCACACTAAAACAGTCAATTAAACCTGGTTTCGATCAATATTTTAGAGGATAACGCATGTTAGGTTTGGGTTAGGTCTAGGATTTGCCCTCATCAGGCTCATACTTTCGCATATTTCTCATACTTCATGGCTAGATCCTGGGCTGTTTCTGGATTGTATCACGTAGTAATGCGGTACCACGCTGAAACAGTCAATTAAACCTGGTTTCGATCAATATTTCAGAGCATAACGCAAGTTAGGTCTGGGATAGGCCGGGGATTTGCCCTCATCAGGGTCATGCTTTCGCAGTTTTAACATACATGTTGACCTGATCGAGGGTTTTTTCTGCTTTGCATCACGTAGTAAAGTGGTACCACACTGAAGCAGTCCATTAAACCTGGTTTGGATCAATATTTTAGAGGATAACGCATGTTAGGTTTGGGTTAGGTCTAGGATTTGCCCTCATCAGGCTCATACTTTCGCATATTTCTCATACTTCATGGCTAGATCCTGGGCTGTTTCTGGATTGTATCACGTAGTAATGCGGTACCACGCTGAAACAGTCAATTAAACCTGGTTTCGATCAATATTTCAGAGCATAACGCAAGTTAGGTCTGGGATAGGCCGGGGATTTGCCCTCATCAGGGTCATGCTTTCGCAGTTTTAACATACATGTTGACCTGATCGAGGGTTTTTTCTGCTTTGCATCACGTAGTAAAGTGGTACCACACTGAAGCAGTCCATTAAACCTGGTTTGGATCAATATTTTAGAGGATAACGCATGTTAGGTCTGGGTTAGGTCTAGGCTTTGCCCTCGTCAGGCTCATTGTTTTGCATGTTTCTCATACTTCATGGCTAGATCCTGGGCTATTTCTGGATTGGACACGTAGTAATGTGGTACCACACTGAAACAGTCAATTAAACCTGGTTTCGCTCAATATTTTAGAAGATGACGCATGTTAGGTCTGGGTTAGGTCTAGGATTTGCCCCAACAGGCTCATACTTTCGCAGATTTCTCATACTTCATGGCTAGATCCTGGGCTGTCTCTGAATTCTATCACGTAGTAATGCGGTACCACGCTGAAACAGTCAATTAAGCCTGGTTTCCATCAATATTTTAGAGCACAACGCATGTTAGGTCTGGGATAGGCCTGGGATTTGCCCTCATCGGGGTCATACATTCGCAGTTTTAACATGCATGTTGACCTGATCGAGGGTTTTTTCTGCTTTTGATCACGTAGTAAAGTGGTACCACAACTAAAGCAGTCAATTAAACCTGGCTTCGATCACTATTTTAGAGGATAACGCAAGTTAGGTCTGGGATAGGTCTCGGATTATCCCTCATCAGACTCATACTTTCGCACACTTCACATACTCGTTGAACAGATCCTGGGTTATTTTCTGGTTTGGATCACATAGTAATGTGGTACCACACTGAAACAGACGATTAAACCAGGTTTCGATCAATATTTTCGAGGATAACGCATGTTAGGTTTGGATTAGGTCTAGGATGTGCCCTCATCAGGCTCATACTTTCGCATATTTCACATACTTCATGGCTAGATCCTGGGCTGTTTCTGGATTGTATCACGTAGTAATGTGGTACCACGCTGAAACAGTAAATTAAACCTGGTTTCGATCAATATTTTAGAGGATAACGCAAGTTAGGTCTGGGATAGGTCTGGGATTCGCCCTCATGAGGCTCACATACTTTCGCGTAATTTACATACTTGTTGAACTGATCCTGGGTTTTTTCTGGTTTGGATCACGTAGCAATGTGGTACCACACTGAAAGAGTCGATTAAACCTGGTTTCGATCAATATTTTAGAGGATAACGCAAGTTTGGTCTGGGATAGGTCTGGGATTTGCCCTCATCAGGCTCATACTTTCACGTTTTTCACATACTTGTTGAACAGATCCTGGGTTTTCTCTGGTTTGGGTCACGTAGTAATGTGGTACCACACTGAAACAGTCGATTAAACCAGGTTTCGATCAATATTTTTGAGGATAACGCATGTTAGGTCTCGGTTAGGCCTGGGATTTTCACTCATCAGACTCATACTTTCGCATTCTTCACATACTTGTTGAACGGATCCTGGGCTTTTTCTGGTTTGGATCACGTAGTAATGTGGCACCACACTGAAACAGTCAATTAAACCTGGTTTCGATCAATATTTTAGAGAATCATTCATGTTAGCTCTAGGTTAGGTCTGGGATTTGCTCTCATCAGGCTTATTCTTTCGCATATTTCTCATACTTGATGGCTAGATCCTGGGCTTTTTCTGGATTGCATCACGTAGTAATGAAGTACAACACTGAAACAGTCAATTAAACCTGGTTTCCATCAATATTTTAGAGGATAACGCAAGTTTGGTCTAGGTTAGGCCTGGGATTTTCACTCATCAGACTCATACTTTCGCATTCTTCACATACTTGTCGAACGGATCCTGGGTTTTTTCTGGTTTGGATCACGTAGTAATGTGGGACCACACTGAAACAATCAATTAAACCTGGTCTTGATAAATATTTTAGAGGATAACGCATGTTAGGTCTGGGTTAGGTCTAGGATTTGCCCTCGTCAGGCTCATACTTTCGCATATTTCTCATACTTCATGGCTAGATCCTGGGCTATTTCTGGATTGCATCACGTAGTAATGAAGTACAACATTGAAACAGTCAATTTAACCTGGTTTCCATCAATATCTGAGAGGACAGCGCAAGTTAGGTCTGGGATAGGTCTGGGATTTGCCCTCATCAGGCTCACACTTTCGCGTTTATCACATACTTGTTGAACAGATCCTGGGCTTTTTCTGGATTGCATCACGTAGTAATGAAGTACAACATTGAAACAGTCAATTTAACCTGGTTTCCATCAATATCTGAGAGGACAACGCAAGTTAGGTCTGGGATAGGTCTGGGATTTGCCCTCATCAGGCTCATACTTTCGCGTTTTTCACATACTTGTTGAACAGATCCTGGGTTTTTTCAGGTTTGGGTCACGTAGTAGTGTGGTACCACACTGAAACAGTCGATTAAACTTGGTTTCGATCAATATTTTTGAGGACAACGCATGTTAGGTCTAGGTTAGGCCGGGGATTTTCACTCATCAGACTCATACTTTCGCATTCTTCAGATACTTGTTGAACGGATCCTGGGTTTTTACTGGTTTGGATCACGTAGTAATGTGGTTCAACACTGAAACATTCAATTAAACCTGGTCTTGATAAATATTTTAGAGGATAACGCATGTTAGGTCTGGGTTAGGTCTAGGATTTGCCCCCATCAGGCTCATACTTTCGCATATTTCTCATACTTCATGGCTGGATCCTGGGCTATTTCTGGATTGGATCACCTAGTAATGTGGTACCACACTGAAACAGTCAATTAAACCTGGTTTTGATCAATATTTTAGAGAATAATTCATGTTACGTCTAGGTTAGGTCTGGGATTTGCTCTCATCAGGCTCATTCTTTCGCATATTTCTCATACTTGATGGGTAGATACTGGGCTTTTTCTGGATTGCATCACGTAGTAATGAAGTACAACACTGAAACAGTCAATTAAACCTGGTTTCCATCAATATTTTAGAGGACAACGCATGTTAGGTCTAGGTTAGGCCTGGGAATTGCCCTCATTAGACTCATACTTTCGCGTTTTTCACATACTTGTTGAACAGATCCTGGGTTTTTTCCGGTTTGCGTCACGTAGTAATGTGGTACCACACTGAAACAGTCCATTAAACCTGGTTTGGATCAATATTTTAGAGGATAACGCATGTTAGGTCTAGGTTAGGCCTGGGATTTTCACTCATCAGACTCATACTTTCGCATTCTTCACATACTTGTTGAACGGATCCTGGTATTTTTCTGGTTTGCATCACGTAGTAATGTGGGACCACTCTGAAACAATCAATAAAACCTGGTCTTGATAAATATTTTAGAGAATAATTCATGTTAGGTCTAGGTTAGGTCTGGGATTTGCTCTCATCTGGCTCATTCTTTCGCATTTTTCTCATACTTGATGGCTAGATCCTGGACTTTTTCTGGATTGCACCACGTAGTAACGTGGTACCACACTGGAACAGTCAATTAAACCTGGTTTCGATCAATATTTTAGAGGATAACGCAAGTTAGGTCTGAGATAGGTCTGGGATTCGCCTTCATCAGGGTCATACTTTCGCGTTTTTCACGTACTTGTTGAACTGATCCTGGGTTTTTTCTGGTTTGGATCACGTAGCAATGTGGTACCACACTGAAACAATCGATTAAACCTGGTTTCGATCAATATTTTAGAGGATAACGCAAGTTTGGTCTGGGATAGGTCTGGGATTTGCCCTCATCAGGCTCATACTTTCGCGTTTTTCACATACTTGATGGCTAGATCCTGGACTTTTTCTGGATTGCACCACGTAGTAACGTGGTACCACGCTGAAACAGTCAATTAAACCTGGTTTCCATCAATATTTTAGAGCACAACGCATGTTAGGTCTGGGATAGGCCGGGGATTTGCCCTCATCAGGGTCATGCTTTCGCAGTTTTAACATTCATGTTGACCTGATCGAGGGTTTTTTCTGCTTTGCATCACGTAGTAAAGTGGTACCACACTGAAGCAGTCCATTAAACCTGGTTTGGATCAATATTTTAGAGGATAACGCATGTTAGGTCTGGGTTAGGACTAGGCTTTGCCCTCGTCAGGCTCATACTTTCGCATGTTTCTCATACTTCATGGCTAGATCCTGGGCTATTTCTGGATTGGACACGTAGTAATGTGGTACCACACTGAAACAGTCAATTAAACCTGGTTTCGCTCAATATTTTAGAAGATGACGCATGTTAGGTCTAGGTTAGGCCTGGGATTTGCCCTCATCAGGGTCATACATTCGCAGTTTTAACATGCATGTTGACCTGATCGAGGGTATTTTCTGCTTTTGATCACGTAGTAAAGTGGTACCACAACTAAAGCAGTCAATTAAACCTGGCTTCGATCACTATTGTAGAGGATAACGCAAGTTAGGTCTGGGATAGGTCTCGGATTATCCCTCATCAGACTCATACTTTCGCACACTTCACATACTCGTTGACAAGAACCTGGGTTTTTTTCTGGTTTGGATCACGTAGTAATGTGGTACCACACTGAAACAGTCGATTAAACCTGGTTTCGATTAATATTTTTAAGGATAACGCATGTTAGGTCTGGGTTAGGTCTAGGATTTGCCCCAACAGGCTCATACTTTCGCAGATTTCTCATACTTCATGGCTGGATCCTGGGCTATTTCTGGATTGGATCACGTAGAAACGTGGTACCACATTGAAACAGTCAATTAATCCTGGTTTTGATCAATATTTTAGAGAAAAATTCATGTTTGGTCTAGGTTAGGTCTGGGATTTGCTCTCATCAGGCTCATTCTTTCGCATATTTCTGATACTTGATGGCTAGATCCTGGGCTATTTCTGGATTGGATCACGTAGAAATGTGGTACCACACTGAAACATTCAATTAAACCTGGTCTTGATAAATATTTTAGAGGATAACACATGTTAGGTCTGGGTTAGGTCTAGGATTTGCCCCAACAGGCTCATACTTTCGCATATTTCTCATACTTCATGGCTGGATCCTGGGCTATTTCTGGATTGGATCACGTAGAAATGTGGTACCACATTGAAACAGTCAATTAAACATGGATTTGATCAATATTTTAGAGAATAATTCATGTTAGGTCTAGGTTAGGTCTGGGATTTGCTCTCATCAGGCTCATTCTTTCGCATATTTCTCATACTTGATGGCTAGATCCTGGGCTTTTTCCGGATTTCATCACGTAGTAATGAAGTGCAACACTGAAACAGTCAACTAAACCTGGTTTCCATCAATATTTTAGAGGACAACGCATGTTAGGTCTAGGTTAGGCCGGGGATTTCCACTCATCACACTCATACTTTCACATTCTACACATACTTTTTGAACGGATCCTGGGTTTTTACTGGTTTGGATCACGTAGTCATGAAGTGCAACACTGAAACAGTCAATTAAACCTGGTTTCCATCAATATTTTAGAGGACAGCGCATGTTAGGTCTAGGTTAGGCCTGGGATTTGCCCACATCAGGGTCATACTTTCGCAGTTTTAACATACATGTTGACCTGATCGAGGGTTTTTTCTGCTTTGGATCACGCAGTAAAGTGGTACCACACTGAAACAGCCGATTAAACCTGGTTTCGATCAATATTTTTGAGGATAACGCATTTTAGGTCTAGGTTAGGCCGGGGATTTTCACTCATCAGACTCATACTTTCGCATTCTTCACATACTTGGTGAACGGATCCTGGGCTTTTCTGGTTTGGATTACGTAGTAATGTGGGACCACACTGGAACAATCAATTAAACCTGGTCTGGATAAATATTATAGAGGATAATGAATGTTAGGTCTGGGATAGGTCTGGGATTAGCCCTCATCAGACTCATACTTTCGCACACTTCACATACTCGTTGAATAGATCCTGGGTTTTTACTGGTTTGGATCACGTAGTAATGTGGTACCACACTGAAACATTCAATTAAACCTGGTCTTGATAAATATTTTAGAGGATAACGCATGTTAGGTTTGGGTTAGGTCTAGGATTTGCCCTCATCAGGCTCATACTTTTGCATGTTTCTCATACTTCATGGCTAGATCCTGGGCTATTTCTGGATTGGACACGTAGTAATGTGGTACCACACTGAAACAGTCAATTAAACCTGGTTTCGCTCAATATTTTAGAAGATGACGCATGTTAGGTCTAGGTTAGGCCTGGGATTTGCCCTCATCAGGCTCATACTTTCGCATATTTCTCATACTTCATGGCTGGATCCTGGGCAATTTCTGGATTGCATTGCGTAGTAATGAAGTACAACACTGAAACAGTCGATTAAACCTGGTTTCGATCAATATTTTCGAGGATAACGCATGTTAGGTTTGGGTTAGGTCTAGGATTTGCCCTCATCAGGCTCATACTTTCACATATTTCTCAAACTACATGGCTAGATCCTGGGCTGTTTCTGGATTGTATCACGTAGTAATGTGGGACCACACTGAAACAATCAATTAAACCTGGTCTTGATAAGTATCATAGAGGATAATGCATGTTAGGTCTGCGATAGGTCTGGGATTTGCCCTCATCAGACTCATACTTTCGCACACTTCACATACTCGTTGAACAGATCCTGGGTTATTTTCTGGTTTGGATCACATAGTAATGTGGTACCACACTGAAACAGACGATTAAACCAGGTTTCGATCAATATTTTCGAGGATAACGCATGTTAGGTCTAGGTTAGGCCGGGGATTACCACTCATCACACTCATACTTTCACATTCTTCACATACTTTTTGAACGGATCCTGGGTTTTTACTGGTTTGGATCACGTAGTCATGAAGTGCAACACCGAAATAGTCAATTAAACCTGGTTTCCATCAATATTTTAGAGGACAGCGCATGTTAGGTCTAGGTTAGGCCTGGGATTTGCCCACATCAGGGTCATACTTTCGCAGTTTTAACACACATGTTGACCTGATCGAGGGTTTTTTCTGCTTTGAATCACTTAGTAAAGTGGTACCACACTGAAGCAGTCCATTAAACCTGGTTTGGATCAATATTTTAGAGGATAACGCATGTTAGGTTTGGATTAGGTCTAGGATGTGCCCTCATCAGGCTCATACTTTCGCATATTTCACATACTTCATGGCTAGATCCTGGGCTGTTTCTGGATTGTATCACGTAGTAATGTGGTACCACGCTGAAACAGTCAATTAAACCTGGTTTCGATCAATATTTTAGAGGATAACGCAAGTTAGGTCTGGGATAGGTCTGGGATTCGCCCTTATCAGGCTCATACTTTCGCGTTTTTCACATACTTGTTGAACGGGTCTTGGGCTTTTTCTGGTGTGCATCACGTAGTAATGTGTTACCACACTGAAACAATCAATTAAACCTGGTCTTGATAAATATTTTATAGGATAACGCATATTTGGTCTGGGTTAGGTCTAGGATTTGCCCTCATCAGTCTCATACTTTCGCATATTTCTCATACTTGATGGCTAGATCCTGGGCTTTTTCTGGATTGCATCACGTAGTAATGAAGTACAACACTGAAACAGTCAATTAAACCTGGTTTCCATCAATATTTTAGAGGACAAAGCATGTTAGGTCTAGGTTAGGCCTGGGATTTACCCTCATCAGTGTCATACTTTCGCAGTTTTAACAAACATGTTGACCTGATCGAGGGTTTTTTCTGCTTCGAATCACGTAGTAAAGTGGTGCCACACTGAAGCAGTCCATTAAACTTGGTTTGGATGAATATTTTAGAGGATAACGCATGTTAGGTTTGGGTTAGGTCTAGGATTTGCCCTCATCAGGCTCATACTTTCGCATATTTCTCCTACTTCATGGCTAGATCCTGGGCTGTTTCTGGATTGTATCACGTAGTAATGTGGGACCACACTGAAACAATCAATTAAACCTGGTCTTGAAAAATATTTTAGAGGATAACGCATGTTAGGTTTGGGTTAGGTCTAGGATTTGCCCTCATCAGGCTCATACTTTCGCATATTTCTCAAACTTCATGGCTAGATCCAGGGCTGTTTCTGGATTGTATCACGTAGTAATGTGGGACCACACTGAAACAATCAATTAAACCTGGTCTTGATAAATATTTTATAGGATAACGCATATTTGGTCTGGGTTAGGTCTAGGATTTGCCCTCATCAGTCTCATACTTTCGCATATTTCTCATACTTGATGGCTAGATCCTGGGCTTTTTCTGGATTGCATCACGTAGTAATGAAGTACAACACTGAAACAGTCAATTAAACCTGGTTTCTATCAATATTTCAGAGGACAAAGCATGTCAGGTCTAGGTTTGGCCTGGGATTTGCCCTCATAAGGGTCATACTTTCGCAGTTTTAACATACATGTTGACCTGATCGAGGGTTTTTTCTGCTTTGAATCTCGTAGTAAAGTGGTACCACACTGAAGCAGTCCATTAAACTTGGTTTGGATGAATATTTTAGAGGATAACGCATGTTAGGTTTGGGTTTGGTCTAGGATATGCCCTCATCAGGCTCATACTTTCGCATATTTCTCATACTTCATGGCTAGATCCTGGGCTGTTTCTGGATTGTATCCCGTAGTAATGTGGTACCACGCTGAAACAGTAAATTAAACCTGGTTTCGATCAATATTTTAGAGGATAACGCAAGTTAGGTCTGGGATAGGTCTGGGATTCGCCCTCATGAGGCTCACATACTTTCGCGTAATTTACATACTTGTTGAACTGATCCTGGGTTTTTTCTGGTTTGGATCACGTAGCAATGTGGTACCACACTGAAAGAGTCGATTAAACCTGGTTTCGATCAATATTTTAGAGGATAACGCAAGTTTGGTCTGGGATAGGTCTGGGATTTGCCCTCATCAGGCTCATACTTTCGCGTTTTTCACATACTTGTTGAACAGATCCTGGGTTTTTTCTGGTTTGGGTCACGTAGTAATGTGGTACCACACTGAAACAGTCGATTAAACCAGGTTTCGATCAATATTTTTGAGGATAACGCATGTTAGGTCTCGGTTAGGCCTGGGATTTTCACTCATCAGACTCATACTTTCGCATTCTTCACATACTTGTTGAAAGGATCCTGGGCTTTTTCTGGTTTGGATCACGTAGTAATGTGGTACCACACTGAAACAGTCAATTAAACCTGGTTTCGATCAATATTTTAGAGAATCATTCATGTTAGGTCTAGGTTAGGTCTGGGATTTGCTCTCATCAGGCTTATTCTTTCGCATATTTCTCATACTTGATGGCTAGATCCTGGGCTTTTTCTGGATTGCATCACGTAGTAATGAAGTACAACACTGAAACAGTCAATTAAACCTGGTTTCCATCAATATTTTAGAGGACAAAGCATGTTAGGTCTAGGTTAGGCCTGGGATTTACCCTCATCAGGGTCATACTTTCGCAGTTTTAACAAACATGTTGACCTGATCGAGGGTTTTTTCTGCTTCGAATCACGTAGTAAAGTGGTACCACACTGAAGCAGTCCATTAAACTTGGTTTGGATGAATATTTTAGAGGATAACGCATGTTAGGTTTGGGTTAGGTCTAGGATTTGCCCTCATCAGGCTCATACTTTCGCATATTTCTCCTACTTCATGGCTAGATCCTGGGCTGTTTCTGGATTGTATCACGTAGTAATGTGGGACCACACTGAAACAATCAATTAAACCTGGTCTTGAAAAATATTTTAGAGGATAACGCATGTTAGGTTTGGGTTAGGTCTAGGATTTGCCCTCATCAGGCTCATACTTTCGCATATTTCTCAAACTTCATGGCTAGATCCAGGGCTGTTTCTGGATTGTATCACGTAGTAATGTGGGACCACACTGAAACAATCAATTAAACCTGGTCTTGATAAATATTTTATAGGATAACGCATATTTGGTCTGGGTTAGGTCTAGGATTTGCCCTCATCAGTCTCATACTTTCGCATATTTCTCATACTTGATGGCTAGATCCTGGGCTTTTTCTGGATTGCATCACGTAGTAATGAAGTACAACACTGAAACAGTCAATTAAACCTGGTTTCTATCAATATTTCAGAGGACAAAGCATGTCAGGTCTAGGTTTGGCCTGGGATTTGCCCTCATAAGGGTCATACTTTCGCAGTTTTAACATACATGTTGACCTGATCGAGGGTTTTTTCTGCTTTGAATCTCGTAGTAAAGTGGTACCACACTGAAGCAGTCCATTAAACTTGGTTTGGATGAATATTTTAGAGGATAACGCATGTTAGGTTTGGGTTTGGTCTAGGATATGCCCTCATCAGGCTCATACTTTCGCATATTTCTCATACTTCATGGCTAGATCCTGGGCTGTTTCTGGATTGTATCCCGTAGTAATGTGGTACCACGCTGAAACAGTAAATTAAACCTGGTTTCGATCAATATTTTAGAGGATAACGCAAGTTAGGTCTGGGATAGGTCTGGGATTCGCCCTCATGAGGCTCACATACTTTCGCGTAATTTACATACTTGTTGAACTGATCCTGGGTTTTTTCTGGTTTGGATCACGTAGCAATGTGGTACCACACTGAAAGAGTCGATTAAACCTGGTTTCGATCAATATTTTAGAGGATAACGCAAGTTTGGTCTGGGATAGGTCTGGGATTTGCCCTCATCAGGCTCATACTTTCGCGTTTTTCACATACTTGTTGAACAGATCCTGGGTTTTTTCTGGTTTGGGTCACGTAGTAATGTGGTACCACACTGAAACAGTCGATTAAACCAGGTTTCGATCAATATTTTTGAGGATAACGCATGTTAGGTCTCGGTTAGGCCTGGGATTTTCACTCATCAGACTCATACTTTCGCATTCTTCACATACTTGTTGAAAGGATCCTGGGCTTTTTCTGGTTTGGATCACGTAGTAATGTGGTACCACACTGAAACAGTCAATTAAACCTGGTTTCGATCAATATTTTAGAGAATCATTCATGTTAGGTCTAGGTTAGGTCTGGGATTTGCTCTCATCAGGCTTATTCTTTCGCATATTTCTCATACTTGATGGCTAGATCCTGGGCTTTTTCTGGATTGCATCACGTAGTAATGAAGTACAACACTGAAACAGTCAATTAAACCTGGTTTCCATCAATATTTTAGAGGACAAAGCATGTTAGGTCTAGGTTAGGCCTGGGATTTACCCTCATCAGGGTCATACTTTCGCAGTTTTAACAAACATGTTGACCTGATCGAGGGTTTTTTCTGCTTCGAATCACGTAGTAAAGTGGTACCACACTGAAGCAGTCCATTAAACTTGGTTTGGATGAATATTTTAGAGGATAACGCATGTTAGGTTTGGGTTAGGTCTAGGATTTGCCCTCATCAGGCTCATACTTTCGCATATTTCTCCTACTTCATGGCTAGATCCTGGGCTGTTTCTGGATTGTATCACGTAGTAATGTGGGACCACACTGAAACAATCAATTAAACCTGGTCTTGAAAAATATTTTAGAGGATAACGCATGTTAGGTTTGGGTTAGGTCTAGGATTTGCCCTCATCAGGCTCATACTTTCGCATATTTCTCAAACTTCATGGCTAGATCCAGGGCTGTTTCTGGATTGTATCACGTAGTAATGTGGGACCACACTGAAACAATCAATTAAACCTGGTCTTGATAAATATTATAGAGGATAATGCATGTTAGGTCTGCGATAGGTCTGGGATTTGCCCTCATCAGACTCATACTTTCGCACACTTCACATACTCCTTGAACAGATCCTGGGTTATTTTCTGGTTTGGATCACATAGTAATGTGGTACCACACTGAAACAGACGATTAAACCAGGTTTCGATCAATATTTTCGAGGATAACGCATGTTAGGACAAGGTTAGGCCGGGGATTTTCACTCATCAGACTCATACTTTCGCATTCTTCACATACTTGTTGAACGGATCCTGGGTTTTTCTGGTTTGGAGTACGTAGTAATGTGGGACCACACTGAAACAATCAATTAAACCTGGTCTTGATAAATATTTTAGAGGATAATGCATGTTAGGTCTGGGATAGGTCTGGGATTTGCCCTCATCAGACTCATACTTTCGCAAACTTCACATACTCGTTGAACAGATCCTGGGTTATTTTCTGGTTTGGATCACATAGTAATGTGGTACCACACTGAAACAGACGATTGAACCTGGTTTCGATCAATATTTTTGAGGATAACGCATGTTAGGTCTAGGTTAGGCCGAGGATTTTCACTCATCAGACACATACTTTCGCATTCCTCACATACTTGTTGAACGGATCCTGGGTTTTTTCTGGTTTGGGTCACGTAGTAGTGTGGTACCACACTGAAACAGTCGATTGAACCTGGTTTCGATCAATATTTTAGAGGATAACGCAAGTTAGGTCTGGGATAGGTCTGGGATTTGCCCTCATCAGGCTCATACTATCGCGTTTTTCACATACTTGTTGAACAGATCCAGGGTTTTTTCTGGTTTGGGTCACGTAGTAATGTGGTACCACACTGAAACAGTCGATTAAACCAGGTTACGATCAATATTTTTGAGGATAACGCATGTTAGGTCTAGGTTAGTCCTGGGATTTTCACTCATCAGACACATACTTTCGCGATTCCTCACATACTTGTTGAACGGATCCCGGGTTTTTTCTGGTATGGATCACGTAGTAATGTGGGACCACACTGAAACAGTCAATTAAACCTGGTTTCGATCAATATTTTAGAGAATAATTCATGTTAGGTCTAGGCTAGGTCTGGGATTTTCACTCATCAGACTCATTCTTTCGCATATTTCTCATACTTGATGGCTAGATCCTGGGCTTTTTCTGGATTGCATCACGTAGTACTGAAGTACAACACTGAAACAGTCAATTAAACCTGGTTTCCATCAATATTTTAGAGGACAACGCATGTTAGGTCTAGGTTAGGCCTGGGATTTGCCCACATCAGGGTCATACTTTCGCTGTTCTAGCATACATGTTTACCTGATCGAGGGTTTTTTCTGCTTTGGATCACGTAGTAAAGTGGTACCATACTGAAACAGTCCACTGAACCTGGTTTGGATCAATATTTTAGAGGATAGCGCATGTTAGGTCTGGGATAGGTCTAGGATTTGCCCTCATCAGACTCATACTTTCGCATTCTTCACATACTTGTTGAACGGATCCTGGGTTTTTTCTGGTTTGGATCACGTAGTAATGTGGGACCACACTGAAACAATCAATTAAACCTGGTCATGATAAATATTTTAGAGGATAACGCATGTTAGGTCTGGGTTAGGTCTAGGATTTGCCCTCGTCAGGCTCATACTTTCGCATATTTCTCATACTTCATGGCTAGATCCTGGGCTATTTCTGGATTGGATCACGTAGTAATGTGGTATCACACTGAAACAGTCAATTTAACCAGGTTGCGATCAATATTTTAGAGGATAACGCATGTTAGGTCTGGGTTAGGCCGGGGATTTTCACTCATCTGACTCATACTTTCGCACACTTCACATACTCGTTGAACAGATCCTGGGTTATTTTCTGGTTTGGATCACATAGTAATGTGGTACCACACTGAAACAGTCGATTAAACCAGGCTTCGATCAATATTTTTGAGGATAACGCAAGTTAGGTCTGGGATAGGTCTGGGATTTGCCCTCATCAGGCTCATACTTTCGTGTTTTTCACATACTTGTTGAACAGATCCTGGGTTTTTTCTGGTTTGGGTTACGTAGTAATGTGGTACCACACTGAAACAGTCGATTAAACCTGGTCATGATAAATATTTTAGAGCATAACGCATTTTAGGTCTGGGTTAGGTCTAGGATTTGCCCTCGTCAGGCTCATACTTTCGCATATTTCTCATACTTCATGGCTAGATCCTGGGCTATTTCTGGATTGGATCACGTAGTAATGTGGTACCACACTGAAACAGTCAATTTAACCAGGTTGCGATCAATATTTTAGAGGATAACGCTAGTTAGGTCTGGGATAGGTCTGGGATTTGCCCTCATCAGGCTCATACTTTCGTGTTTTTCACATACTTGTTGAACAGATCCTGGGTTTTTTCTGGCTTGGGTTACGTAGTAATGTGGTACCACACTGAAACTGTCGATTAAACCAGGTTTCGATCAATATTTTTGAGGATAACAAATGTTAGGTCTAGGTTAGTCCTGGGATTTTCACTCATCAGACTCAGCCTTTCGCATTCTTCACATACTTGTTGAACGGATCCTGGGTTCTTTCTGGTTTGGATCACGTAGTAATGTGGGACCACACTGAAACAATCAATTAAACCTGGTCATGATAAATATTTTAGAGGATAACGCATGTTAGGTCTGGGTTAGGTCTAGGATTTGCCCTCGTCAGGCTCATACTTTCGCATATTTCTCATACTTCATGGCTAGATCCTGGGCTATTTCCGGATTGGATCACGTAGTAATGTGGTACCACACTGAAACAGTCAATTAAACCTGGTTTCGATCAATATTTTAGAGAATAATTCATGTTATGTCTAGGTTAGGTCTGGGATTTGCTCTCATCAGGCTCATTCTTTCACATATTTCTCATACTTGATGGCTAGATCCTGGGCTTTTTCTGGATTGCATCACGTAGTACTGAAGTACAACACTGAAACAGTCAATTAAACCTGGTTTCCATCAATATTTTAGAGGACAACGCATGTTAGGTCTAGGTTAGGCCTGGGATTTGCCCACATCAGGGTCATACTTTCGCTGTTCTAACATACATGTTTACCTGATCGAGGGTTTTTTCTGCTTTGGATCACGTAGTAAAGTGGTACCATACTGAAACAGTCCACTGAACCTGGTTTGGACCAATATTTTAGAGGATAACGCATGTTAGGTCTAGGTTAGCCCTGAGATTTTCACTCACCAGACTCATACTTTCGCATTCTTCACATACTTGTTGAACGGATCCTGGGATTTTTCTGGATTGGTACACGTAGTAATGTGGGACCACACTGAAACAATCAATTAAACCTGGTCATGATAAATATTTTAGTGGATAACGCATGTTAGGTCTGGGTTAGGTCCAGGATTTGCCCTCGTCAGGCTCATACTTTCGCATATTTCTCATACTTCATTGCTAGATCCTGGGCTATTTCTGGATTGGATCACGTAGTAATGTGGTACCACACTGAAACAGTCAATTAAACCTGGTTTCCATCAGTATTTTAGAGGACAACGCATGTTAGGTCTAGGTTAGGCCTGGGATTTGCCCACATCAGGGTCATACTTTCGCTGTTCTAACATACATGTTTACCTGATCGAGGGTTTTTTCTGCTTTGGATCACGTAGTAAAGTGGTACCACACTGAAACAGTCCACTGAACCTGGTTTGGACCAATATTTTAGAGGATAACGCATGTTAGGTCTAGGTTAGCCCTGAGATTTTCACTCACCAGACTCATACTTTCGCATTCTTCACATACTTGTTGAACGGATCCTGGGATTTTTCTGGATTGGTACACGTAGTAATGTGGTATCACACTGAAACATACAATTAAACCAGGTCTTGATAAATATTTTAGAGGAAGACGCATGTTAGGTCTGGGTCAGGTCTAGAATTTGCACTCATCAGGCTCATACTTTCGCATATTTCTCATACCTCATGGCTAGATCCTGGGCTATTTCTGGATTGTATCACGTAGTAACGTGGTACCACGCTGAAACAGTCAATTAAACCTGGTTTCGATCAATATTTTGGAGGATAACGCAAGTTAGGTCTGGGATAGGTCTGGGATTTGCCCTCATCAGGCTCATACTTTCGCGTTTTCCACATACTTGTTGAACTGATCCTGGGTTTTTTCTGGTTTGGATCACGTAGCAATGTGGTACCACACTGAAACAGTCAATAAAACCTGATCTTGATAAATATTTTAGAGGATAACGCATGTTAGGTCTGGGATAGGTCTAGGATTTGCCCTCATCAGAATCATACTTTCGCACACTTCACATACTCGTTGAACAGATCCTGGGTTATTTTCTGGTTTGGATCACATAGCAATGTGGTACCACACAGAAACAGTCGATTAAACCAGGTTTCGATCAATATTTTTGAGGATAACGCATGTTAGGTCTAGGTTAGGCCTGGGATTTTCACTCATCAGACTCATACTTTCGCACACTTCACATACTCGTTGAACAGATCCTGGGTTTTTTCTGGTTTGGATCACGTAGTAATGTGGGACCACACTGAAACAGTCAATTAAACCTGGTTTCGATCAATATTTTAGAGAATAATTCATGTTAGGTCTAGGTTAGGTCTGGGATTTGCTCTCATCAGGCTCATTCTTTCGCATATTTCTCATACTTGATGGCTAGATCCTGGGCTTTTTCTGGTTTGCATCACGTAGTAATGAAGTACAACACTGAAACAGTCAATTAAACCTGGTTTGCATCAATATCTTAGAGGACAACGCAAGTTAGGTCTGGGATAGGTCTGGGATATGCCCTCATCAGGGTCATGTTTTCGCAGTTTTAACATACATGTTGACCTGATCGCGTGTTTTTTCTGCTTTGGATCACGTAGTAAAGTGGTACCACACTGAAACCGTCCACTGAACCTGGTTTGGACCAATATTTTAGAGGATAACGCATGTTAGGTCTAGGTTAGCCCTGAGATTTTCACTCATCAGACTCATACTTTCGCATTCTTCACATACTTGTTGAACGGATCCTGGGATTTTTCTGGATTGGTACACGTAGTAATATGGTACCACACTGAAACATTCAATTAAACCAGGTCTTGATGAATATTTTAGAGGAAAACGCATGTTAGGTCTGGGTCAGGTCTAGAATTTGCCCTCATCAGGCTCATACTTTCGCATATTTCTCACACTTCATGGCTAGATCCTGGGCTATTTCTGGATTGTATCACGTAATAACGTGGTACCACGCTGAAACAGTCAATTAATCCTGGTTTCGATCAATATTTTAGAGGATAACGCAAGTTAGGTCTGGGATAGGTCTGGGATTTGGCCTCATCACGCACATACTTTCGCGTTTTCCACATACTTGGTGAACTGATCCTGGGTTTTTTCTGGTTTGGGTCACGTAGTAGTGTGGTACCACACTGAAACTGTCGATTAAACCTGGTTTCGATCAATATTTTTGAGGATAACGCATGTTAGGTCTGGGTTAGGGCGGGGATTTTCACTCATCTGACTCATACTTTCGCATTCTTCACATACTTGTTGAACAGATCCTGGGTTTTTTCTGGTTTGGATCACGTAGTAGTGTGGTACCACACTGAAACAGTCCTTTAAACCTGGTTTGGATCAATATTTTAGAGGATAGCGCATGTTAGGTCTGGGATAGGTCTAGGATTTGCCCTCATCAGACTCATACTTTCGCATTCTTCACATACTTGTTGAACGGATCCTGGGTTTTTTCTGGCTTGGATCACGTAGTAATGTGGGACCATACTGAAACAATCAATTAAACCTGGTCATGATAAATATTTTAGAGGATAACGCATGTTAGGTCTGGGTTAGGTCCAGGATTTGCCCTCGTCAGGCTCATACTTTCGCGTTTTCCACATACTTGGTGAACTGATCCTGGGTTTTTTCTGGTTTGGGTCACGTAGTAGTGTGGTACCACACTGAAACTGTCGATTAAACCTGGTTTCGATCAATATTTTTGAGGATAACGCATGTTAGGTCTGGGTTAGGGCGGGGATTTTCACTCATCTGACTCATACTTTCGCATTCTTCACATACTTGTTGAACAGATCCTGGGTTTTTTCTGGTTTGGATCACGTAGTAGTGTGGTACCACACTGAAACAGTCCTTTAAACCTGGTTTGGATCAATATTTTAGAGGATAGCGCATGTTAGGTCTGGGATAGGTCTAGGATTTGCCCTCATCAGACTCATACTTTCGCATTCTTCACATACTTGTTGAACGGATCCTGGGTTTTTTCTGGCTTGGATCACGTAGTAATGTGGGACCATACTGAAACAATCAATTAAACCTGGTCATGATAAATATTTTAGAGGATAACGCATGTTAGGTCTGGGTTAGGTCCAGGATTTGCCCTCGTCAGGCTCATACTTTCGCATATTTCTCATACTTCATTGCTAGATCCTGGGCTATTTCTGGATTGGATCACGTAGTAATGTGGTACCACACTGAAACAGTCAATTAAACCTGGTTTCGATCAATATTTTAGAGGATAACGCAAGTTAGGTCTGGGATAGGTCTGGGATTTGCCCTCATCAGGGTCATACTTTCGCAGTTTTATCATACATGTTGACGTGATCGAGGGTTTTTTCTGCTTTGGATCACGTAGTAACGTGGTACCACACTGAAACAGTCCACTAAACCTGGTTTGGATCAATATTTTATAGGATAACGCATGTTAGGTCTGGGTTAGGCCGGGGATTTTCACTCATCTGACTCATACTTTCGCATTCTTCACATACTTGTTGAACGGATCCTGGGTTTTTTCTGGTTTGGATCACGTAGTAATGTGGGACCACACTGAAACAATCAATTAAACCTGGGCATGATAAATATTTTAGAGGATAACGCATGTTAGGTCTGGGTTAGGTCTAGGATTTGCCCTCGTCAGGCTCATACTTCGCATATTTCTCATACTTCATGGCTAGATCCTGGGCTATTTCTGGATTGGATCACGTAGTAATGTGGTACCACGCTGAAACATTCAATTAAACCTGGTTTCGATCAATATTTTAGAGAATAATTCATGTTATGTCTAGGTTAGGTCTGGGATTTTCCCTCATCAGACTCATACTTTCGCACACTTCACATACTCGTTGAACAGATCCTGGGTTATTTTCTGGTTTGGATCACATAGCAATGTGGTACCACACAGAAACAGTCGATTAAACCAGGCTTCGATCAATATTTTTGAGGATAACGCAAGTTAGGTCTGGGATAGGTCTGGGATTTGCCCTCATCAGGCTCATACTTTCGCATATTTCTCATACTTCATGGCTAGATCCTGGGCTATTTCTGGATTGGATCACGTAGTAATGTGGTACCACACTGAAACAGTCAATTTAACCAGGTTGCGATCAATATTTTAGAGGATAACGCAAGTTAGGTCTGGGATAGGTCTGGGATTTGCCCTCATCAGGCTCATACTTTCGTGTTTTTCACATACTTGTTGAACAGATCCTGGGTTTTTTCTGGCTTGGGTTACGTAGTAATGTGGTACCACACTGAAACAGTCGATTAAACCAGGTTTCGATCAATATTTTTGGGGATAACAAATGTTAGGTCTAGGTTAGTCCTGGGATTTTCACTCATCAGACTCAGACTTTCGTATTCTTCACATACTTGTTGAACGGATCCTGGGTTCTTTCTGGTTTGGATCACGTAGTAATGTGGGACCACACTGAAACAATCAATTAAACCTGGTCATGATAAATATTTTAGAGGATAACGCATGTTAGGTCTGGGTTAGGTCTAGGATTTGCCCTCGTCAGGCTCATACTTCGCATATTTCTCATACTTCATGGCTAGATCCTGGGCTATTTCTGGATTGGATCACGTAGTAATGTGGTACCACGCTGAAACATTCAATTAAACCTGGTTTCGATCAATATTTTAGAGAATAATTCATGTTATGTCTAGGTTAGGTCTGGGATTTGCTCTCATCAGGCTCATTCTTTCACATATTTCTCATACTTGATGGCTAGATCCTGGGCTTTTTCTGGATTGCATCACGTAGTACTGAAGTACAACACTGAAACAGTCAATTAAACCTGGTTTCCATCAATATTTTAGAGGACAACGCATGTTAGGTCTAGGTTAGGCCTGGGATTTGCCCACATCAGGGTCATACTTTCGCTGTTCTAACATACATGTTTACCTGATCGAGGGTTTTTTCTGCTTTGGATCACGTAGTAAAGTGGTACCATACTGAAACAGTCCACTGAACCTGGTTTGGACCAATATTTTAGAGGATAACGCATGTTAGGTCTAGGTTAGCCCTGAGATTTTCACTCACCAGACTCATACTTTCGCATTCTTCACATACTTGTTGAACGGATCCTGGGATTTTTCTGGATTGGTACACGTAGTAATGTGGTACCACACTGAAACATTCAATTAAACCAGGTCTTGATAAATATTTTAGAGGAAGACGCATGTTAGGTCTGGGTCAGGTCTAGAATTTGCACTCATCAGGCTCATACTTTCGCACATTTCTCATACCTCATGGCTAGATCCTGGGCTATTTCTGGATTGTATCACGTAGTAACGTGGTACCACGCTGAAACAGTCAATTAAACCTGGTTTCGATCAACATTTTGGAGGATAACGCAAGTTAGGTCTGGGATAGGTCTGGGATTTGCCCTCATCAGGCTCATACTTTCGCGTTTACCACATACTTGTTGAACTGATCCTGGGTTTTTTCTGGTTTGGATCACGTAGCAATGTGGTACCACACTGAAACAGTCAATAAAACCTAGTCTTGATAAATATTTTAGAGGATAACGCATGTTAGGTCTGGGATAGGTCTAGGATTTGCCCTCATCAGAATCATACTTTCGCACACTTCACATACTCGTTGAACAGATCCCGGGTTATTTTCTGGTTTGGATCACATAGCAATGTGGTACCACACAGAAACAGTCGATTAAACCAGGTTTCGTTCAATATTTTTGAGGATAACGCATGTTAGGTCTAGGTTAGGCCTGGGATTTTCACTCATCAGACTCATACTTTCGCACACTTCACATACTCGTTGAACAGATCCTGGGTTTTTTCTGGTTTGGATCACGTAGTAATGTGGGACCACACTGAAACAGTCAATTAAACCTGGTTTCGATCAATATTTTAGAGAATAATTCATGTTAGGTCTAGGTTAGGTCTGGGATTTGCTCTCATCAGGCTCATTCTTTCGCATATTTCTCATACTTGATGGCTAGATCCTGGGCTTTTTCTGGTTTGCATCACGTAGTAATGAAGTACAACACTGAAACAGTCAATTAAACCTGGTTTGCATCAATGTCTTAGGTGACAACGTAAGTTAGGTCTGGGATAGGTCTGGGATATGCCCTCATCAGGGTCATACTTTCGCAGTTTTAACATACATGTTGACCTGATCGCGTGTTTTTTCTGCTTTGGATCACGTAGTAAAGTGGTACCACACTGAAACAGTCCATTAAACCCGGTTTGGATCAATATTTTAGAGGATAACGCATGTTAGGTCTAGGTTAGGTCTGGGATTTTCACTCATCAGACTCATACTTTCGCATTCTTCACATACTTGTTGAACGGATCCTGGGTTCTTTCTGGTTTGGTTCACGTAGTAATGTGGTACCACACTGGAACGTTCAATTAAACCTGGTTTCAATCAATATTTTAGAGAATAATTCATGTTAGGTCTAGGTTAGGTCTGGGATTTCCTCTCATCAGGCTCATTCTTTCGCATATTTCTCATACTTGATGGCTAGATCCTGGGCTTTTTCTGGATTGCATCACGTAGTAATGAAGTACAACACTGAAACAGTCAATTAAACCTGGTTTGCATCAATATCTTAGAGGGCAACGCAAGTTAGGTCTGGTATAGGTCTGGGATATGCCCTCATCAGGGTCATACTATCGCATTTTTGGCATACTTGTTAGCCAGATCCTGTGCTCTTTCTGATTTGCATCACGTAATAATGTGGTACTACACAGAAACAGTCAATTAAACCTGGTTTCGATCATTATTTTAGAGGATAACGCAAGTTAGGTCTGGGATAGGTCTGGGATTAGCCCTCATCAGACTCATACTTTCGCGTTTTTCAAATACTTGTTGAACGGATCCTGGGTTTTTACTGGTTTGGATCACGTAGTAATGTGGTACCACGCTGAAACAGTCAATTAAACCTGGTTTGCATCAATGTCTTAGGTGACAACGTAAGTTAGGTCTGGGATAGGTCTGGGATATGCCCTCATCAGGGTCATACTTTCGCAGTTTTAACATACATGTTGACCTGATCGCGTGTTTTTTCTGCTTTGGATCACGTAGTAAAGTGGTACCCCACTGAAACAGTCCATTAAACCTGGTTTGGATCAATATTTTAGAGGATAACGCATGTTAGGTCTAGGTTAGGTCTGGGATTTTCACTCATCAGACTCATACTTTCGCATTCTTCACATACTTGTTGAACGGATCCTGGGTTCTTTCTGGTTTGGTTCACGTAGTAATGTGGTACCACACTGGAACGTTCAATTAAACCTGGTTTCAATCAATATTTTAGAGAATAATTCATGTTAGGTCTAGGTTAGGTCTGGGATTTCCTCTCATCAGGCTCATTCTTTCGCATATTTCTCATACTTGATGGCTAGATCCTGGGCTTTTTCTGGATTGCATCACGTAGTAATGAAGTACAACACTGAAACAGTCAATTAAACCTGGTTTGCATCAATATCTTAGAGGGCAACGCAAGTTAGGTCTGGGATAGGTCTGGGATATGCCCTCATCAGGGTCATACTATCGCATTTTTGGCATACTTGTTAGCCAGATCCTGTGCTCTTTCTGATTTGCATCACGTAATAATGTGGTACTACACAGAAACAGTCAATTAAACCTGGTTTCGATCATTATTTTAGAGGATAACGCAAGTTAGGTCTGGGATAGGTCTGGGATTAGCCCTCATCAGACTCATACTTTCGCGTTTTTCAAATACTTGTTGAACGGATCCTGGGTTTTTACTGGTTTGGATCACGTAGTAATGTGGTACCACGCTGAAACAGTCAATTAAAACTGGTTTCGATCAATATCTTAGAGTATAACGCATGTTAGGTCTGGGTTAGGCCGGGGATTTTCACTCATCTGTCTCATACTTTCGCATTCTTCACATACTTGTTGAACGGATCCTGGGTTTTTTCTGGTTTGGTTCACGTAGTAATGTGGTACCACACTGGAACGTTCAATTAAACCTGGTCTTGATAAATATTATAGAGGATAACGCATGTTAGGTTTGGGTTAGGTCTAGGATTTGCCCTCATCAGGCTCATACTTTCACATATTTCTCATACTTCATGGCTAGATCCTTGGCTGTTTCTGGATTGTATCACGTAGTAATGTGGTACCACGCTGAAACAGTCAATTAAACCTGGTTTCGATCAATATTTTTGAGGATAACGCATGTTAGGTCTGGGTTAGGCCGGGGATTTTCACTCATCTGACTCATACTTTCGCATTCTTCACATACTTGTTGAACGGATCCTGGGTTTTTTCTGGTTTGGATCACGTAGTAATGTGGGACCACACTGAAACAATCAATTAAACCTGGTCATGATAAATATTTTCGAGGATAACGCATGTTAGGTTTGGGTTAGGTCTAGGATTTGCCCTCATCAGGCTCATACTTTCGCATATTTCTCATACTTCATGGCTAGATCCTGGGCTGTTTCTGGATTGTATCACGTGGTAATGTGGTACCACGCTGAAACAGTCAATTAAGCCTGATTTCGATCAATATTTTAGAGGATAACGCAAGTTAGGTCTGGGATAGGTCTGGGATTCGCCATCATCAGGCTCATACTTTCGCATATTTCTCATACTTGATGGCTAGATCCTGCGCTTTTTCTGGATTGCATCACGTAGTAATGAAGGACAACATTGAAACAGTCAATTAAACCTGGTTTCCATCAATATCTTAGAGGACAACGCAAGTTAGGTCTGCGATAGGTCTGGGATTTGCCCTCATCAGGCACATACTTTCGCGTTTTTCACATACTTGTTGAACAGATCCTGGGTTTTTTCTGGTTTGGATCACGTAGTGGTGTGGTACCAGACTGAAATAGTCAATTAAACCTGGTCATGATAAATATTTTAGAGGATAACGCATGTTAGGTCTGGGTTAGGTCTAGGATTTGCTCTCGTCAGGCTCATACTTTCCCATATTTCTCATACTTCATTGCTAGATCCTGGGCTATTTCTGGATTGGATCACGTAGTAATGTGGTACCACACTGAAGCAGTCAATTGAACCTGGTTTCGATCAATATTTTAGAGAATAATTCATGTTATGTCTAGGTTAGGTCTGGGATTTGCTCTCATCAGGCTCATTCTTTCGCATATTTCTTATACTTGATGGCTAGATCCTGGGCTATTTCTGGATTGGATCACGTAGCAATGTGGTACCCCACTGAAACAGTCCATTAAACCTGGTTTGGATCAATATTTTAGAGGATAACGCATGTTAGGTCTAGGTTAGGTCTGGGATTTTCACTCATCAGACTCATACTTTCGCATTCTTCACATACTTGTTGAACGGATCCTGGGTTTTTTCTGGTTTGGATCACGTAGTAATGTGGGACCACACTGAAACAATCAATTAAACCTGGTCATGGTAAATATTTTAGAGGATAACGCATGTTAGGTTAGGGTTAGGTCTAGGATTTGTCCTCATCAGGCTCATACATTCGCATATTTCTCATACTTGATGGCTAGATCCTGGGCTTTTTCTGAATTGCATCACGTAGTAATGAAGTACAACACTGAAACAGTCAATTAAACCTGGTTTCCATCAATATCTTAGAGGACAACGCAAGTTAGGCCTGGGATAGGTCTGGGATTTGCCCTCATCAGGGTCATACTTTCGCAGTTCTAACATACATGTTGACCTGATCAAGGGTTCTTGATGCTTTGGATCACGTAGTAAAGTGGTACCACACTGAAACAGTCCATTAGACCTGGTTTGGATCAATATTTTAGAGGATAACGCATGTTAGGTCTAGGTTAGCCCTGGGATTTTCACTCATCAGACTCATACTTTCGCATTCTTCACATACTTGTTGAACGGATCCTGGGTTTTTTCTGGTTTTGTTCACGTAGTAATGTGGTACCATACTGAAACATTCAATTAAACCTGGTCTTGATAAATATTTTGGAGGATAACGCATGTTAGGTTTGGGTTAGGTCTAGGATTTGTCCTCATCAGGCTCATACATTGGCATATTTCTCATACTTCATGGCTAGATCCTGGGCTGTTTCTGGATTGAATCACGTAGTAATGTGGGACCACACTGAAACAGTCAATTAAACCAGGTTTCGATCAATATTTTAGAGAATAATTCATGCTAGGTCTAGGTTAGGTCTGGGATTTGCTCTCATCAGGCTCATTCTTTCGCATATTTCTCATACTCGATGGCTAGATCCTGGGCTTTTTCTGAATTGCATCACGTAGTAATGAAGTACAACACTGAAACAGTCAATTAAACCTGGTTTCCATCAATATCTTAGAGGACAACGCAAGTTAGGTCTGGGATAGGTCTGGGATTTGCCCTCATCAGGGTCATACTTTCGCAGTTCTAACATACATGTTGACCTGATCGAGTGTTTTTTCTGGTTTGGATCACGTAGTAAAGTGGTACCACACTGAAACAGTCCATTAAAGCTGGTTTGGATCAATATTTTAGAGGATAACGCATGTTAGGTCTAGCTTAGGTCTGGGATTTTCACTCATCAGGCTCATACTTTCGCATATTTCTCATACTTCATGGCTAGATCCTGGGGTACTTCTGGATTGGATCACGTAGCAATGTGGTACCACACTGAAACAGTCAATTAAACCTGGTCTTGATAAATATTTTTGAGGATAGCGCATGTTGGGTCTAGGTTAGGCCTGGGATTTTCAGTCATCAGACTCATACTTTCGCATTCTTCACATACTTGTTGAACGGATCCTGGGCTTTTTCTGGATTGCATCACGTAGTAATGAAGTGCAACACTGAAACAGTCAATTAAACCTGGTTTCCATCAATATTTTAGAGGACAACGCATGTTAGGTCTAGGTAAGGCCTGGGATTTGCCCTCATCAGGGTCATACTTTCGCAGTTTTAACATACATGTTGACCTGCTCGAGGATTCTTAATGCTTTGGATCAAGTAGTAAAGTGGTACCACACTGAAACAGTCCATTAAACCTGGTTTGGATCAATATTTTGGAGGATAACGCATGTTAGGTCTAGGTTAGCCCTGGGATTTTCAGTCATCAGACTCATACTTTCGCATTCTTCACATACTTGTTGAACGGATCCTGGGTTTTTTCTGGTTTGGTTCACGTAGTAATGTGGTACCACACTGAAACATTCAATTAAACCTGGTCTTGATAAATCTTTTGGAGGATAACGCATGTTAGGTTTGGGTTAGGTCTAGGATTCGTCCTCATCAGGCTCATACATTCGCATATTTCTCATACTTCATGGCTAGATCCTGGGCTGTTTCTGGATTGAATCACGTAGTAATGTGGGACCACACTGAAACAGTCAATTAAACCTGGTTTCGATCAATATCTTAGAGGACATCGCAAGTTAGGCCTGGGATAGGTCTGGGATTTGCCCTCATCAGGGTCATACTTTCGCAGTTCTAACATACATGTTGACCTGATCGAGGGTTCTTAATGCTTTGGATCACGTAGTAAAGTGGTACCACACTGAAACAGTCCATTAAACCTGGTTTGGATCAATATTTTAGAGGATAACGCATGTTAGGTCTAGGTTAGGCCTGGGATTTTCACTCATCAGACTCATACTTTCGCACACTTCACATACTCGTTGAACGGATCCTGGGTTTTTTCTGGTTTGGATCACGTAGTAATGTGGGACCACACTGAAACAATCAATTAAACCTGGTATTGATAAATATTTTAGAGGATAACGCAAGTTAGGTCTGGGATAGGTCTGGGATGTGCCCTCATCAGGCTCATACTTTCGCGTTTTTCACATACTTGTTGAACTGATCCTGGGTTTATTCTGGTTTGGATCACGTAGCGATGTGGTACCACACTGAAACAGTCAATTAAACCTGGACTTGATAAATATTTTAGAGGATAACGCATGTTAGGTCTGGGATAGGTCTAGGATTTGCCCTCATCAGACTCATACTTTCGCACACTTCACATACTCGTTGAACAGATCCTGGGTTATTTTCTGGTTTGGATCACATACTAATGTGGTACCACACTGAAACAGTCGATTATACCAGGTTTCGATCAATATTTTTGAGGATAACGCATGTTAGGTCTAGGTTAGGCCGGGGATTTTCACTCATCAGACTCATACTTTCGCATTCTTCACATACTTGTTGAACGGATCCTGGGTTTTTTCTGGTTTGGTTCACGTAGTAATGTGGTACCACACTGGAACATTCATTTAAATCTGGTCTTGATAAATATTTCAGAGGATAACGCATGTTAGGTTTGGGTTAGGTCTAGGATTTGCCCTCATCAGGCTCATACTTTCGCATATTTCTCATACTTCATGGCTAGATCCTGTGCTGTTTCTGTATTGTATCACGTAGTAATGTGGTACCACGCTGAAACAGTCAATTAAACCTGGTTTCGTTCAATATTTTAGAGGATAACGCAAGTTAGGTCTGGGATAGATCTGGGATTTACCCTCATCAGGCTCATGCTTTCGCGTTTTTCACATACTTGTTGAACAGATCATGGGTTTTTTCCGGTTTGGGTCACGTAGTAGTGTGATACCACACTGAAACAGTCGATTAAACCTGGTTTCGATCAATATTTTTGAGGATAACGCATGTTATGTCTAGGTTAGGTCTGGGATTTGCTCTCATCAGGCTCATTCTTTCGCATATTTCTTATACTTGATGGCTAGATCCTGGGCTATTTCTGGATTGTATCACGTAGTAACGTGGTACCACGCTGAAACAGTCAATTAAACCTGGTCTTGATAAATATTTTAGAGGATAACGCAAGTTAGGTCTGGGATAGGTCTGGGATTTGCCCTCATCAGACTCATACTTTCGCACACTTCACATACTCGTTGAACAGATCCTGGGTTATTTTCTGGTTTGGATCACATAGTAATGTGGTACCACACTGAAACAGTCAATTAAACCTGGTTTTCATCTATATTTTAGAAAATAATTCATGTTAGGTCTAGGTTAGGCCTGGGATTTTCACTCATCAGACCCATATTTTCGCATTCTTCACATACTTGTTGAACGGATCCTGGGTTTTTTCTGGTTTGGATCACGTAGCAATGTGGTACCACACTGAAACAGTCAATTAAACCTGGTCTTGATAAATATTTTAGAGGATAACGCAAGTTAGGTCTGGGATTTGCCCTCATCAGGCTCATACTTTCGCATATTTCTCATACTTCATGGCTAGATCCTGGGGTATTTCTGGATTGGATCACGTAGCATTGTGGTACCACACTGAAACAGTCAATTAAACCTGGTCTTGATAAATATTTTAGAGGATAACGCAAGTTAGGTCTGGGATAGGTCTGGGATTCGCCCTCATCAGGCTCATACTTTCGCGTTTTTCACATACTTGTTGAACTGATCCTGGGTTTTAACTGGTTTGGATCACGTAGCAATGTGGTACCACACTGAAACAGTCAATTAAACCTGGTTTTGATCAATATTTTAGAAAATAATTCATGTTAGGTCTAGGTTAGGCCTGGGATTTTCACTCATCAGACTCATACTTTCGCATTCTTCACATACTTGTTGAACGGATCCTGGGTTTTTTCTGGCTTGGTTCACGTAGTAATGTGGTAGCACACTGAAACAGTCAATTAAACCTGGTTTTGATCAATATTTTAGAAAATAATTCATGTTAGGTCTAGGTTAGGCCTGGGATTTTCACTCATCAGACCCATACTTTCGCACACTTCACATACTCGTTGAACAGATCCCGGGTTATTTTCTGGTTTGGATCTCATAGTAATGTGGTACCACACTGAAACAGTCAATTAAACCTGGTTTTGATCAATATTTTAGAAAATAATTCATGTTAGGTCTAGGTTAGGCCTGGGATTTTCACTCATCAGACCCATACTTTCGCATTCTTCACATACTTGTTGAACGGATCCTGGGTTTTTTCTGGTTTAGATTACGTAGTAATGTGGGACCACACTGAAACAATCAAACAAACCTGGTCTTGATAAATATTTTAGAGGATAACGCATGTTAGGTCTGCGTTAAGTCTAGGATTTGCCCTCGCCAGGCTCATACTTTCGCATATTTCTCATACTTCATGGCTAGATCCTGGGGTATTTCTGGATTGGATCACGTAGCAATGTGGTACCACACTGAAACAGTCAATTAAACCTGGTCTTGATAAATATTTTAGAGGATAACGCATGTTAGGTCTGGGATAGGTCTGGGATTTGCCCTCATCAGACTCATACTTTCGCACACTTCACATACTCGTTGAACAGATCCTGGGTTATTTTCTGGTTTGGATCACATAGTAATGTGGTACCACACTGAAACAGTCGATTATACCAGGTTTCGGTCAATATTTTTGAGGATAACGCATGTTAGGTCTAGGTTAGGCCGGGGATTTTCACTCATCAGACTCATACTTTCGCATTCTTCACATACTTGTTGAACGGATCCTGGGTTGTTTCTGGTTTGGTTCACGTAGTAATGTGGTATCACACTGGAACATTCAATTAAATCTGGTCTTGATAAATATTTCAGAGGATAACGCATGTTAGGTTTGGGTTAGGTCTAGGATTTGCCCTCATCAGGCTCATACTTTCGCATATTTCTCATACTTCATGGCTAGATCCTGTGCTGTTTCTGTATTGTATCACGTAGTAATGTGGTACCACGCTGAAACACTCAATTAAACCTGGTTTCGTTCAATATTTTAGAGGATAACGCAAGTTAGGTCTGGGATAGGTCTGGGATTTACCCTCATCAGGCTCATGCTTTCGCGTTTTTCACATACTTGTTGAACAGATCCTGGGTTTTTTCCGGTTTGGGTCACGTAGTAGTGTGGTACCACACTGAAACAGTCAATTAAACCTGGTTTCGATCAATATTTTTGAGGATAACGCA
Organism: Colletes latitarsis; assembly: GCF_051014445.1. Lineage (NCBI taxonomy): Eukaryota > Metazoa > Arthropoda > Insecta > Hymenoptera > Colletidae > Colletes > Colletes latitarsis. The sequence continues at coordinate 8,629,592 of NW_027488373.1, read as the reverse complement.
TGTTAGGTCAAGGTTAGGCCTGGGATTTTCAGTCATCAGACTCATACTTTCGCATTCTTCACATACTTGTTGAACGGATCCTGGGCTTTTTCTGGATTGCATCACGTAGTAATGAAGTACAACACTGAAACAGTCAATTAAACCTGGTTTCCATCAATATTTTAGAGGACAACGCATGTTAGGTCTAGGTAAGGCCTGGGATTTGCCCTCATCAGGGTCATACTTTCGCAGTTTTAACATACATGTTGACCTGCTCGAGGATTCTTAATACTTTGGATCACGTAGTAAAGTGGTACCACACTGAAACAGGCCATTAAACCTGGTTTGGATCAATATTTTAGAGGATAACGCATGTTAGGTCTAGGTTAGCCCTGGGATTTTCAGTCATCAGACTCATACTTTCGCATTCTTCACATACTTGTTGAACGGATCCTGGGTTTTTTCTGGTTTGGTTCACGTAGTAATGTGGTACCACACTGAAACATTCAATTAAACCTGGTCTTAATAAATATTTTGGAGGATAACGCATGTTAGGTTTGGGTTAGGTCTAGGATTTGTCCTCATCAGGCTCATACATTCGCATATTTCTCATACTTCATGGCTAGATCCTGGGCTGTTTCTGGATTGAATCACGTAGTAATGTGGGACCACACTGAAACAGTCAATTAAACCTGGTTTCGATCAATATTTTAGAGAATAATTCATGCTAGGTCTAGGTTAGGTCTGGGATTTGCTCTCATCAGGCTCATTCTTTCGCATATTTCTCATACTTGATGGCTAGATCCTGGGCTTTTTCTGGATTGCATCACGTAGTAATGAAGTACAACACTGAAACAGTCAATTAAACCTGGTTTCCATCAATATCTTAGAGGACAACGCAAGTTAGGTCTGGGATAGGTCTGGGATTTGCCCTCATCAGGCACATACTTTCGCGTTTTTCACATACTTGTTGAACAGATCCTGGGTTTTTTCTGGTTTGGTTCACGTAGTAATGTGGTACCACACTGAAACAGTCAATTAAACCTGGTTTCGATCAATATTTTAGAGAATAATTCATGCTGGGTCTAGGTTAGGTCTGGGATTTGCTCTCATCAGGCTCATTCTTTCGCATATTTCTCATACTTGATGGCTAGATCCTGGGCTATTTCTGGATTGTATCACGTAGTAACGTGGTACCACGCTGAAACAGTCAATTAAACCTGGTCTTGATAAATATTTTAGAGGATAACGCAAGTTAGGTCTGGGATAGGTCTGGGATTTGCCCTCATCAGACTCATACTTTCGCACACTTCACATACTCGTTGAACAGATCCTGGGTTATTTTCTGGTTTGGATCACATAGTAATGTGGTACCACACTGAAACAGTCAATTAAACCGGGTTTTGATCAATATTTTAGAAAATAATTCATGTTAGGTCTAGGTTAGGCCTGGGATTTTCACTCATCAGACCCATACTTTCGCACACTTCACATACTCGTTGAACAGATCCCGGGTTATTTTCTGGTTTGGATCTCATAGTAATGTGGTACCACACTGAAACAGTCAATTAAACCTGGTTTTGATCAATATTTTAGAAAATAATTCAAGTTAGGTCTAGGTTAGGCCTGGGATTTTCACTCATCAGACCCATACTTTCGCATTCTTCACATACTTGTTGAACGGATCCTGGGTTTTTTCTGGTTTAGATTACGTAGTAATGTGGGACCACACTGAAACAATCAAACAAACCTGGTCTTGATAAATATTTTAGAGGATAACGCATGTTAGGTCTGCGTTAGGTCTAGGATTTGCCCTCGTCAGGCTCATACTTTCGCATATATCTCATACTTCATGGCTAGATCCTGGGGTATTTCTGGATTGGATCACGTAGCAATGTGGTACCACACTGAAACAGTCAATTAAACCTGGTCTTGATAAATATTTTAGAGGATAACGCATGTTAGGTCTGGGATAGGTCTGGGATTTGCCCTCATCAGACTCATACTTTCGCACACTTCACATACTCGTTGAACAGATCCTGGGTTATTTTCTGGTTTGGATCACATAGTAATGTGGTACCACACTGAAACAGTCGATTATACCAGGTTTCGGTCTATATTTTTGAGGATAACGCATGTTAGGTCTAGGTTAGGCCGGGGATTTTCACTCATCAGACTCATACTTTCGCATTCTTCACATACTTGTTGAACGGATCCTGAGTTTTTTCTGGTTTGGTTCACGTAGTAATGTGGTATCACACTGGAACATTCAATTAAATCTGGTCTTGATAAATATTTCAGAGGATAACGCATGTTAGGTTTGGGTTAGGTCTAGGATTTGCCCTCATCAGGCTCATACTTTCGCATATTTCTCATACTTCATGGCTAGATCCTGTGCTGTTTCTGTATTGTATCACGTAGTAATGTGGTACCACGCTGAAACACTCAATTAAACCTGGTTTCGTTCAATATTTTAGAGGATAACGCAAGTTAGGTCTGGGATAGGTCTGGGATTTGCCCTCATCAGGCACATACTTTCGCGTTTTTCACATACTTGTTGAACAGATCCTGGGTTTTTTCTGGTTTGGTTCACGTAGTAATGTGGTACCACACTGAAACAGTCAATTAAACCTGGTTTCGATCAATATTTTAGAGGATAATTCATGCTAGGTCTAGGTTAGGTCTGGGATTTGCTCTCATCAGGCTCATTCTTTCGCATATTTCTCATACTTGATGGCTAGATCCTGGGCTATTTCTGTATTGTATCACGTAGTAATGTGGTACCACGCTGAAACACTCAATTAAACCTGGTTTCGTTCAATATTTTAGAGGATAACGCATGTTAGGTCTAGGTAAGGCCTGGGATTTGCCCTCATCAGGGTCATACTTTCGCAGTTTTAACATACATGTTGACCTGCTCGAGGATTCTTAATACTTTGGATCACGTAGTAAAGTGGTACCACACTGAAACAGGCCATTAAACCTGGTTTGGATCAATATTTTAGAGGATAACGCATGTTAGGTCTAGGTTAGCCCTGGGATTTTCAGTCATCAGACTCATACTTTCGCATTCTTCACATACTTGTTGAACGGATCCTGGGTTTTTTCTGGTTTGGTTCACGTAGTAATGTGGTACCACACTGAAACATTCAATTAAACCTGGTCTTGATAAATATTTTGGAGGATAACGCATGTTAGGTTTGGGTTAGGTCTAGAATTTGTCCTCATCAGGCTCATACATTCGCATACTTCTCATACTTCATGGCTAGATCCTGGGCTGTTTCTGGATTGAATCACGTAGTAATGTGGGACCACACTGAAACAGTCAATTAAACCTGGTTTCGATCAATATTTTAGAGAATAATTCATGCTAGGTCTAGGTTAGGTCTGGGATTTGCTCTCATCAGGCTCATTCTTTCGCATATTTGTCATACTTGATGGCTAGATCCTGGGCTTTTTCTGGATTGCATCACGTAGTAATGAAGTACAACACTGAAACAGTCAATTAAACCTGGTTTCCATCAATATCTTAGAGGACAACGGAAGTTAGGTCTGGGATAGGTCTGGGATTTGCCCTCATCAGGCACATACTTTCGCGTTTTTCACATACTTGTTGAACAGATCCTGGGTTTTTTCTGGTTTGGTTCACGTAGTAATGTGGTACCACACTGAAACAGTCAATTAAACCTGGTTTCGATCAATATTTTAGAGAATAATTCATGCTAGGTCTAGGTTAGGTCTGGGATTTGCTCTCATCAGGCTCATTCTTTCGCATATTTCTCATACTTGATGGCTAGATCCTGGGCTGTTTCTGGATTGAATCACGTAGTAATGTGGGACCACACTGAAACAGTCAATTAAACCTGGTTTCCATCAATATCTTAGAGGACAACGCAAGTTAGGTCTGGGATAGGTCTGGGATTTGCCCTCATCAGGGTCATACTTTCGCAGTTCTAACATACATGTTGACCTGATCGAGGGTACTTAATGCTTTGGATCACGTAGTAAAGTGGTACCACACTGAAACAGTCCATTAAACCTGGTTTGGATCAATATTTTAGAGGATAACGCATGTTAGGTCTAGGTTAGGTCTGGGATTTTCACTCATCAGACTCATACTTTCGCACACTTCACATACTCGTTGAACGGATCCTGGGTTTTTTCTGGTTTGGATTAGGTAGTAATGTGGGACCACACTGAAACAATCAAATAAACCTGGTCTTGATAAATATTTTAGAGGATAACGCAAGTTAGGTCTGGGATAGGTCTGGGATTTGCCCTCATCAGGCTCATACTTTCGCGTTTTTCACATACTTGTTGAACTGATCCTGGGTTTTTTCTGGTTTGGATCACGTAGCAATGTGGTACCACACTGAAACAGTCAATTAAACCTGGTCTTGATAAATATTTTAGAGGATAACGCATGTTAGGTCTGGGATAGGTCTAGGATTTGCCCTCATCAGACTCATACTTTCGCACACTTCACATACTCGTTGAACAGATCCTGGGTTATTTTCTGGTTTGGATCACATAGTAATGTGGTACCACACTGAAACAGTCGATTATACCAGGTTTCGATCAATATTTATGAGGATAACGCATGTTAGGTCTAGGTTAGGCCGGGGATTTTCACTCATCAGACTCATACTTTCGCATTCTTCACATACTTGTTGAACGGATCCTGGGTTTTTTCTGGTTTGGTTCACGTAGTAATGTGGTACCACACTGGAACATTCAATTAAACCTGGTCTTGATAAATATTTTAGAGGATAACGCATGTTAGGTTTGGGTTACGTCTAGGATTTGCCCTCACCAGACTCATACTTTTGCACACTTCACATACTCGTTGAACAGATCCCGGGTTATTTTCTGGTTTGGATCACATAGTAATGTGGTACCACACTGAAACAGTCAATTAAACCTGGTTTTGATCAATATTTTAGAAAATAATTCATGTTAGGTCTAGGTTAGGCCTGGGATTTTCACTCATCAGACCCATACTTTCGCATTCTTCACATACTTGTTGAACGGATCCTGGGTTTTGCTGGTTTAGATTACGTAGTAATGTGGGACCACACTGGAACAATCAAACAAACCTGGTCTTGATAAATATTTTAGAGGATAACGCATGTTAGGTCTGCGTTAGGTCTAGGATTTGCCCTCGTCAGGCTCATACTTTCGCATATTTCTCATACTTCATGGCTAGATCCTGGGGTATTTCTGGATTGGATCACGTAGCAATGTGGTACCACATTGAAACAGTCAATTAAACCTGGTCTTGATAAATATTTTAGAGGATAACGCATGTTAGGTCTGGGGTAGGTCTGGGATTTGCCCTCATCAGACTCATACTTTCGCACACTTCACATACTCGTTGAATAGATCCTGGGTTATTTTCTGGTTTGGATCACATAGTAATGTGGTACCACACTGAAACAGTCGATTATACCAGGTTTCGGTCAATATTTTTGAGGATAACGCATGTTAGGTCTAGGTTAGGCCGGGGATTTTCACTCATCAGAGTCATACTTTCGCATTCTTCACATACTTGTTGAACGGATCCTGGGTTTTTTCTGGTTTGGTTCACGTAGTAATGTGGTACCACACTGGAACATTCAATTAAATCTGGTCTTGATAAATATTTCAGAGGATAACGCATGTTAGGTTTGGGTTAGGTCTAGGATTTGCCCTCATCAGGCTCATACTTTCGCATATTTCTCATACTTCATGGCTAGATCCTGTGCTGTTTCTGTATTGTATCACGTAGTAATGTGGTACCACGCTGAAACAGTCAATTAAACCTGGTTTCGTTCAATATTTTAGAGGATAACGCAAGTTAGGTCTGGGATAGATCTGGGATTTACTCTCATCAGGCTCATGCTTTCGCGTTTTTCACATACTTGTTGAACAGATCCTGGGTTTTTTCCGGTTTGGGTCACGTAGTAGTGTGGTACCACACTGAAACAGTCAATTAAACCTGGTTTCGATCAATATTTTTGAGGATAACGCATGTTAGGTCAAGGTTAGGCCTGGGATTTTCAGTCATCAGACTCATACTTTCGCATTCTTCACATACTTGTTGAACGGATCCTGGGTTTTTTCTGGTTTGGATCACGTAGTAATGTGGGACCACACTGAAACAATCAATTAAACCTGGTCATGATAAATATTTTCGAGGACAACGCATGTTAGGTCTAGGTAAGGCCTGGGATTTGCCCTCATCAGGGTCATACTTTCGCAGTTTTAACATACATGTTGACCTGCTCGAGGATTCTTAATGCTTTGGATCACGTAGTAAAGTGGTACCACACTGAAACAGTCCACTAAACCTGCTTTGGATCAATATTTTAGAGGTTAACGCATGTTAGGTCTAGGTTAGCCCTGGGATTTTCAGTCATCAGACTCATACTTTCGCATTCTTCACATACTTGTTGAACGGATCCTGGGTTTTTTCTGGTTTGGTTCACGTAGTAATGTGGTACCACAATGAAACATTCAATTAAACCTGGTCTTGATAAATATTTTGGAGGATAACGCATGTTAGGTTTGGGTTAGGTCTAGGATTTGTCCTCATCAGGCTCATACTTCATGGCTAGATCCTGGGCTGTTTCTGGATTGAATCACGTAGTAATGTGGGACCACACTGAAACAGTCAATTAAACCTGGTTTCGATCAATATTTTAGAGAATAATTCATGCTAGGTCTAGGTTAGGTCTGGGATTTGCTCTCATCAGGCTCATTCTTTCGCATATTTCTCATACTGGATGGCTAGATCCTGGGCTTTTTCTGGATTGCATCACGTAGTAATGAAGTACAACACTGAAACAGTCAATTAAACCTGGTTTCCATCAATATCTTAGAGGACAACGCAAGTTAGGTCTGGGATAGGTCTGGGATTTGCCCTCATCAGGGTCATACTTTCGCAGTTCTAACATACATGTTGACCTGATCGAGGGTTCTTAATGCTTTGGATCACGTAGTAAAGTGGTACCACACTGAAACAGTCCATTAAACCTGGTTTGGATCAATATTTTAGAGGATAACGCATGTTAGGTCTAGGTTAGGTCTGGGATTTTCACTCATCAGACTCATACTTTCGCACACTTCACATACTCGTTGAACGGATCCTGGGTTTTTTCTGGTTTGGATTACGTAGTAATGTGGGACCACACTGAAACAATCAAAAAAACCTGGTCTTGATAAATATTTTAGAGGATAACGCATGTTAGGTCTGCGTTAGGTCTAGGATTTGCCCTCGTCAAGCTCATACTTTCGCATATTTCTCATACTCCATGGCTAGATCCTGGTGTATTTCTGGATTGGATCACGTAGCAATGTGGTACCACACTGAAACAGTCAATTAAACCTGGTCTTGATAAATATTTTAGAGGATAACGCAAGTTAGGTCTGGGATAGGTCTGGGATTTGCCCTCATCAGGCTCATACTTTCGCGTTTTTCACATACTTGTTGAACTGATCCTGGGTTTTTTCTGGTTTGGATCACGTAGCAATGTGGTACCACACTGAAACAGTCAATTAAACCTGGTCTTCATAAATATTTTAGAGGATAACGCATGTTAGGTCTGGGATAGGTCTAGGATTTGCCCTCATCAGACTCATACTTTCGCACACTTCACATACTCGTTGAACAGATCCTGGGTTATTTTCTGGTTTGGATCACATAGTAATGTGGTACCACACTAAAACAGTCGATTATACCAGGTTTCGATCAATATTTATGAGGATAACGCATGTTAGGTCTAGGTTAGGCCGGGGATTTTCACTCATCAGACTCATACTTTCGCATTCTTCACATACTTGTTGAACGGATCCTGGGTTTTTTCTGGTTTGGTTCACGTAGTAATGTGGTACCACACTGGAACATTCAATTAAATCTGGTCTTGATAAATATTTCAGAGGATAACGCATTTTAGGTTTGGGTTAGGTCTAGGATTTGCCCTCATCAGGCCCATTCTTTCGCATATTTCTCATAGTTCGTGGCTAGATCCTGTGCTGTTTCTGTATTGTATCACGTAGTAATGTGGTACCACGCTGAAACAGTCAATTAAACCTGGTTTCGTTCAATATTTTAGAGGATAACGCAAGTTAGGTCTGGGATAGGTCTGGGATTTACCCTCATCAGGCTCATGCTTTCGCGTTTTTCACATACTTGTTGAACAGATCCTGGGTTTTTTCCGGTTTGGGCCACGTAGTAGTGTGGTACCACACTGAAACAGTCGATTAAACCTGGTTTCGATCAATATTTTTGAGGATAACGCTTGCTGGGTCTAGGTTAGGCCGGGGATTTTCACTCATCAGACTCATACTTTCGCATTCTTCACATACTTGTTGAACGGATCCTGGGTTTTTTCTGGTTTGGATCACGTAGTAATGTGGGACCACACTGAAACAATCAATTAAACCTGGTCATGATAAATATTTTCGAGGACAACGCATGTTAGGTTTGAGTTAGGTCTAGGATTTGCCCGCATCATGCTCATACTTTCGCATATTTCTCATACTTCATGGCTAGATCCTGGGCTGTTTCTGGATTGTATCACGTGGTAATGTGGTACCACGCTGAAACAGTCAATTAAGCCTGATTTCGATCAATATTTTAGAGGATAACGCAAGTTAGGTCTGGGATAGGTCTGGGATTCGCCATCATCAGGCTCATACTTTCGCATATTTCTCATACTTGATGGCTAGATCCTGGGCTTTTTCTGGATTGCATCACGTAGTAATGAAGTACAACATTGAAACAGTCAATTCAACCTGGTTTCCATCAATATCTTAGAGGACAACGCAAGTTAGGTCTGGGATAGGTCTGGGATTTGCCCTCATCAGGCACATACTTTCGCGTTTTTCACATACTTGTTGAACAGATCCTGGGTTTTTTCTGGTTTGGATCACATAGTAATGTGGTACCACACTGAAACAGTCGATTATACCAGGTTTCGGTCAATATTTTTGAGGATAACGCATGTTAGGTCTAGGTTAGGCCGGGGATTTTCACTCATCAGAGTCATACTTTCGCATTCTTCACATACTTGTTGAACGGATCCTGGGTTTTTTCTGGTTTGGTTCACGTAGTAATGTGGTACCACACTGGAACATTCAATTAAATCTGGTCTTGATAAATATTTCAGAGGATAACGCATGTTAGGTTTGGGTTAGGTCTAGGATTTGCCCTCATCAGGCTCATACTTTCGCATATTTCTCATACTTCATGGCTAGATCCTGTGCTGTTTCTGTATTGTATCACGTAGTAATGTGGTACCACGCTGAAACAGTCAATTAAACCTGGTTTCGTTCAATATTTTAGAGGATAACGCAAGTTAGGTCTGGGATAGGTCTGGGATTTACTCTCATCAGGCTCATGCTTTCGCGTTTTTCACATACTTGTTGAACAGATCCTGGGTTTTTTCCGGTTTGGGTCACGTAGTAGTGTGGTACCACACTGAAACAGTCAATTAAACCTGGTTTCGATCAATATTTTTGAGGATAACGCATGTTAGGTCAAGGTTAGGCCTGGGATTTTCAGTCATCAGACTCATACTTTCGCATTCTTCACATACTTGTTGAACGGATCCTGGGTTTTTTCTGGTTTGGATCACGTAGTAATGTGGGACCACACTGAAACAATCAATTAAACCTGGTCATGATAAATATTTTCGAGGACAACGCATGTTAGGTCTAGGTAAGGCCTGGGATTTGCCCTCATCAGGGTCATACTTTCGCAGTTTTAACATACATGTTGACCTGCTCGAGGATTCTTAATGCTTTGGATCACGTAGTAAAGTGGTACCACACTGAAACAGTCCACTAAACCTGCTTTGGATCAATATTTTAGAGGTTAACGCATGTTAGGTCTAGGTTAGCCCTGGGATTTTCAGTCATCAGACTCATACTTTCGCATTCTTCACATACTTGTTGAACGGATCCTGGGTTTTTTCTGGTTTGGTTCACGTAGTAATGTGGTACCACAATGAAACATTCAATTAAACCTGGTCTTGATAAATATTTTGGAGGATAACGCATGTTAGGTTTGGGTTAGGTCTAGGATTTGTCCTCATCAGGCTCATACTTCATGGCTAGATCCTGGGCTGTTTCTGGATTGAATCACGTAGTAATGTGGGACCACACTGAAACAGTCAATTAAACCTGGTTTCGATCAATATTTTAGAGAATAATTCATGCTAGGTCTAGGTTAGGTCTGGGATTTGCTCTCATCAGGCTCATTCTTTCGCATATTTCTCATACTGGATGGCTAGATCCTGGGCTTTTTCTGGATTGCATCACGTAGTAATGAAGTACAACACTGAAACAGTCAATTAAACCTGGTTTCCATCAATATCTTAGAGGACAACGCAAGTTAGGTCTGGGATAGGTCTGGGATTTGCCCTCATCAGGGTCATACTTTCGCAGTTCTAACATACATGTTGACCTGATCGAGGGTTCTTAATGCTTTGGATCACGTAGTAAAGTGGTACCACACTGAAACAGTCCATTAAACCTGGTTTGGATCAATATTTTAGAGGATAACGCATGTTAGGTCTAGGTTAGGTCTGGGATTTTCACTCATCAGACTCATACTTTCGCACACTTCACATACTCGTTGAACGGATCCTGGGTTTTTTCTGGTTTGGATTACGTAGTAATGTGGGACCACACTGAAACAATCAAAAAAACCTGGTCTTGATAAATATTTTAGAGGATAACGCATGTTAGGTCTGCGTTAGGTCTAGGATTTGCCCTCGTCAAGCTCATACTTTCGCATATTTCTCATACTCCATGGCTAGATCCTGGTGTATTTCTGGATTGGATCACGTAGCAATGTGGTACCACACTGAAACAGTCAATTAAACCTGGTCTTGATAAATATTTTAGAGGATAACGCAAGTTAGGTCTGGGATAGGTCTGGGATTTGCCCTCATCAGGCTCATACTTTCGCGTTTTTCACATACTTGTTGAACTGATCCTGGGTTTTTTCTGGTTTGGATCACGTAGCAATGTGGTACCACACTGAAACAGTCAATTAAACCTGGTCTTCATAAATATTTTAGAGGATAACGCATGTTAGGTCTGGGATAGGTCTAGGATTTGCCCTCATCAGACTCATACTTTCGCACACTTCACATACTCGTTGAACAGATCCTGGGTTATTTTCTGGTTTGGATCACATAGTAATGTGGTACCACACTAAAACAGTCGATTATACCAGGTTTCGATCAATATTTATGAGGATAACGCATGTTAGGTCTAGGTTAGGCCGGGGATTTTCACTCATCAGACTCATACTTTCGCATTCTTCACATACTTGTTGAACGGATCCTGGGTTTTTTCTGGTTTGGTTCACGTAGTAATGTGGTACCACACTGGAACATTCAATTAAATCTGGTCTTGATAAATATTTCAGAGGATAACGCATTTTAGGTTTGGGTTAGGTCTAGGATTTGCCCTCATCAGGCCCATTCTTTCGCATATTTCTCATAGTTCGTGGCTAGATCCTGTGCTGTTTCTGTATTGTATCACGTAGTAATGTGGTACCACGCTGAAACAGTCAATTAAACCTGGTTTCGTTCAATATGTTAGAGGATAACGCAAGTTAGGTCTGGGATAGGTCTGGGATTTACCCTCATCAGGCTCATGCTTTCGCGTTTTTCACATACTTGTTGAACAGATCCTGGGTTTTTTCCGGTTTGGGCCACGTAGTAGTGTGGTACCACACTGAAACAGTCGATTAAACCTGGTTTCGATCAATATTTTTGAGGATAACGCTTGCTGGGTCTAGGTTAGGCCGGGGATTTTCACTCATCAGACTCATACTTTCGCATTCTTCACATACTTGTTGAACGGATCCTGGGTTTTTTCTGGTTTGGATCACGTAGTAATGTGGGACCACACTGAAACAATCAATTAAACCTGGTCATGATAAATATTTTCGAGGGCAACGCATGTTAGGTTTGAGTTAGGTCTAGGATTTGCCCGCATCATGCTCATACTTTCGCATATTTCTCATACTTCATGGCTAGATCCTGGGCTGTTTCTGGATTGTATCACGTGGTAATGTGGTACCACGCTGAAACAGTCAATTAAGCCTGATTTCGATCAATATTTTAGAGGATAACGCAAGTTAGGTCTGGGATAGGTCTGGGATTCGCCATCATCAGGCTCATACTTTCGCATATTTCTCATACTTGATGGCTAGATCCTGGGCTTTTTCTGGATTGCATCACGTAGTAATGAAGTACAACATTGAAACAGTCAATTCAACCTGGTTTCCATCAATATCTTAGAGGACAACGCAAGTTAGGTCTGGGATAGGTCTGGGATTTGCCCTCATCAGGCACATACTTTCGCGTTTTTCACATACTTGTTGAACAGATCCTGGGTTTTTTCTGGTTTGGATCACATAGTAATGTGGTACCACACTGAAACAGTCGATTATACCAGGTTTCGGTCAATATTTTTGAGGATAACGCATGTTAGGTCTAGGTTAGGCCGGGGATTTTCACTCATCAGAGTCATACTTTCGCATTCTTCACATACTTGTTGAACGGATCCTGGGTTTTTTCTGGTTTGGTTCACGTAGTAATGTGGTACCACACTGGAACATTCAATTAAATCTGGTCTTGATAAATATTTCAGAGGATAACGCATGTTAGGTTTGGGTTAGGTCTAGGATTTGCCCTCATCAGGCTCATACTTTCGCATATTTCTCATACTTCATGGCTAGATCCTGTGCTGTTTCTGTATTGTATCACGTAGTAATGTGGTACCACGCTGAAACAGTCAATTAAACCTGGTTTCGTTCAATATTTTAGAGGATAACGCAAGTTAGGTCTGGGATAGGTCTGGGATTTACTCTCATCAGGCTCATGCTTTCGCGTTTTTCACATACTTGTTGAACAGATCCTGGGTTTTTTCCGGTTTGGGTCACGTAGTAGTGTGGTACCACACTGAAACAGTCAATTAAACCTGGTTTCGATCAATATTTTTGAGGATAACGCATGTTAGGTCAAGGTTAGGCCTGGGATTTTCAGTCATCAGACTCATACTTTCGCATTCTTCACATACTTGTTGAACGGATCCTGGGCTTTTTCTGGATTGCATCACGTAGTAATGAAGTACAACACTGAAACAGTCAATTAAACCTGGTTTCCATCAATATTTTAGAGGACAACGCATGTTAGGTCTAGGTAAGGCCTGGGATTTGCCCTCATCAGGGTCATACTTTCGCAGTTTTAACATACATGTTGACCTGCTCGAGGATTCTTAATACTTTGGATCACGTAGTAAAGTGGTATCACACTGAAACAGGCCATTAAACCTGGTTTGGATCAATATTTTAGAGGATAACGCATGTTAGGTCTAGGTTAGCCCTGGGATTTTCAGTCATCAGACTCATACTTTCGCATTCTTCACATACTTGTTGAACGGATCCTGGGTTTTTTCTGGTTTGGTTCACGTAGTAATGTGGTACCACACTGAAACATTCAATTAAACCTGGTCTTAATAAATATTTTGGAGGATAACGCATGTTAGGTTTGGGTTAGGTCTAGGATTTGTCCTCATCAGGCTCATACATTCGCATATTTCTCATACTTCATGGCTAGATCCTGGTCTGTTTCTGGATTGAATCACGTTGTAATGTGGGACCACACTGAAACAGTCAATTAAACCTGGTTTCGATCAATATTTTAGAGAATAATTCATGCTAGGTCTAGGTTAGGTCTGGGATTTGCTCTCATCAGGCTCATTCTTTCGCATATTTCTCATACTTGATGGCTAGATCCTGGGCTTTTTCTGGATTGCATCACGTAGTAATGAAGTACAACACTGAAACAGTCAATTAAACCTGGTTTCCATCAATATCTTAGAGGACAACGCAAGTTAGGTCTGGGATAGGTCTGGGATTTGCCCTCATCAGGCACATACTTTCGCGTTTTTCACATACTTGTTGAACAGATCCTGGGTTTTTTCTGGTTTGGTTCACGTAGTAATGTGGTACCACACTGAAACAGTCAATTAAACCTGGTTTCGATCAATATTTTAGAGAATAATTCATGCTGGGTCTAGGTTAGGTCTGGGATTTGCTCTCATCAGGCTCATTCTTTCGCATATTTCTCATACTTGATGGCTAGATCCTGGGCTATTTCTGGATTGTATCACGTAGTAACGTGGTACCACGCTGAAACAGTCAATTAAACCTGGTCTTGATAAATATTTTAGAGGATAACGCAAGTTAGGTCTGGGATAGGTCTGGGATTTGCCCTCATCAGACTCATACTTTCGCACACTTCACATACTCGTTGAACAGATCCGGGGTTATTTTCTGGTTTGGATCACATAGTAATGTGGTACCACACTGAAACAGTCAATTAAACCTGGTTTTGATCAATATTTTAGAAAATAATTCATGTTAGGTCTAGGTTAGGCCTGGGATTTTCACTCATCAGACCCATACTTTCGCACACTTCACATACTCGTTGAACAGATCCCGGGTTATTTTCTGGTTTGGATCTCATAGTAATGTGGTACCACACTGAAACAGTCAATTAAACCTGGTTTTGATCAATATTTTAGAAAATAATTCATGTTAGGTCTAGGTTAGGCCTGGGATTTTCACTCATCAGACCCATACTTTCGCATTCTTCACATACTTGTTGAACGGATCCTGGGATTTTTCTGGTTTAGATTACGTAGTAATGTGGGACCACACTGAAACAATCAAACAAACTTGGTCTTGATAAATATTTTAGAGGATAACGCATGTTAGGTCTGCGTTAGGTCTAGGATTTGCCCTCGTCAGGCTCATACTTTCGCATATTTCTCATACTTCATGGCTAGATCCTGGGGTATTTCTGGATTGGATCACGTAGCAATGTGGTACCACACTGAAACAGTCAATTAAACCTGGTCTTGATAAATATTTTAGAGGATAACGCATGTTAGGTCTGGGATAGGTCTGGGATTTGCCCTCATCAGACTCATACTTTCGCACACTTCACATACTCGTTGAACAGATCCTGGGTTATTTTCTGGTTTGGATCACATAGTAATGTGGTACCACACTGAAACAGTCGATTATACCAGGTTTCGGTCAATATTTTTGAGGATAACGCATGTTAGGTCTAGGTTAGGCCGGGGATTTCCACTCATCAGACTCATACTTTCGCATTCTTCACATACTTGTTGAACGGATCCTGGGTTTTTTCTGGTTTGGTTCACGTAGTAATGTGGTATCACACTGGAACATTCAATTAAATCTGGTCTTGATAAATATTTCAGAGGATAACGCATGTTAGGTTTGGGTTAGGTCTAGGATTTGCCCTCATCAGGCTCATACTTTCGCATATTTCTCATACTTCATGGCTAGATCCTGTGCTGTTTCTGTATTGTATCACGTAGTAATGTGGTACCACGCTGAAACACTCAATTAAACCTGGTTTCGTTCAATATTTTAGAGGATAACGCAAGTTAGGTCTGGGATAGGTCTGGGATTTGCCCTCATCAGGCACATACTTTCGCGTTTTTCACATACTTGTTGAACAGATCCTGGGTTTTTTCTGGTTTGGTTCACGTAGTAATGTGGTACCACACTGAAACAGTCAATTAAACCTGGTTTCGATCAATATTTTAGAGGATAATTCATGCTAGGTCTAGGTTAGGTCTGGGATTTGCTCTCATCAGGCTCATTCTTTCGCATATTTCTCATACTTGATGGCTAGATCCTGGGCTATTTCTGTATTGTATCACGTAGTAATGTGGTACCACGCTGAAACACTCAATTAAACCTGGTTTCGTTCAATATTTTATAGGATAACGCAAGTTAGGTCTGGGATAGGTCTGGGATTTACCCTCATCAGGCTCATGCTTTCGCGTTTTTCACATACTTGTTGAACAGATCCTGGGTTTTTTCCGGTTTGGGTCACGTAGTAGTGTGGTACCACACTGAAACAGTCAATCAAACCTGGTTTCGATCAATATTTTTGAGGATAACGCATGTTAGGTCAAGGTTAGGCCTGGGATTTTCAGTCATCAGACTCATACTTTCGCATTCTTCACATACTTGTTGAACGGATCCTGGGCTTTTTCTGGATTGCATCACGTAGTAATGAAGTACAACACTGAAACAGTCAATTAAACCTGGTTTCCATCAATATTTTAGAGGACAACGCATGTTAGGTCTAGGTAAGGCCTGGGATTTGCCCTCATCAGGGTCATACTTTCGCAGTTTTAACATACATGTTGACCTGCTCGAGGATTCTTAATACTTTGGATCACGTAGTAAAGTGGTACCACACTGAAACAGGCCATTAAACCTGGTTTGGATCAATATTTTAGAGGATAACGCATGTTAGGTCTAGGTTAGCCCTGGGATTTTCAGTCATCAGACTCATACTTTCGCATTCTTCACATACTTGTTGAACGGATCCTGGGTTTTTTCTGGTTTGGTTCACGTAGTAATGTGGTACCACACTGAAACATTCAATTAAACCTGGTCTTGATAAATATTTTGGAGGATAACGCATGTTAGGTTTGGGTTAGGTCTAGAATTTGTCCTCATCAGGCTCATACATTCGCATATTTCTCATACTTCATGGCTAGATCCTGGGCTGTTTCTGGATTGAATCACGTAGTAATGTGGGACCACACTGAAACAGTCAATTAAACCTGGTTTCGATCAATATTTTAGAGAATAATTCATGCTAGGTCTAGGTTAGGTCTGGGATTTGCTCTCATCAGGCTCATTCTTTCGCATATTTCTCATACTTGATGGCTAGATCCTGGGCTGTTTCTGGATTGAATCACGTAGTAATGTGGGACCACACTGAAACAGTCAATTAAACCTGGTTTCCATCAATATCTTAGAGGACAACGCAAGTTAGGTCTGGGATAGGTCTGGGATTTGCCCTCATCAGGGTCATACTTTCGCAGTTCTAACATACATGTTGACCTGATCGAGGGTACTTAATGCTTTGGATCACGTAGTAAAGTGGTACCACACTGAAACAGTCCATTAAACCTGGTTTGGATCAATATTTTAGAGGATAACGCATGTTAGGTCTAGGTTAGGTCTGGGATTTTCACTCATCAGACTCATACTTTCGCACACTTCACATACTCGTTGAACGGATCCTGGGTTTTTTCTGGTTTGGATTAGGTAGTAATGTGGGACCACACTGAAACAATCAAATAAACCTGGTCTTGATAAATATTTTAGAGGATAACGCAAGTTAGGTCTGGGATAGGTCTGGGATTTGCCCTCATCAGGCTCATACTTTCGCGTTTTTCACATACTTGTTGAACTGATCCTGGGTTTTTTCTGGTTTGGATCACGTAGCAATGTGGTACCACACTGAAACAGTCAATTAAACCTGGTCTTGATAAATATTTTAGAGGATAACGCATGTTAGGTCTGGGATAGGTCTAGGATTTGCCCTCATCAGACTCATACTTTCGCACACTTCACATACTCGTTGAACAGATCCTGGGTTATTTTCTGGTTTGGATCACATAGTAATGTGGTACCACACTGAAACAGTCGATTATACCAGGTTTCGATCAATATTTATGAGGATAACGCATGTTAGGTCTAGGTTAGGCCGGGGATTTTCACTCATCAGACTCATACTTTCGCATTCTTCACATACTTGTTGAACGGATCCTGGGTTTTTTCTGGTTTGGTTCACGTAGTAATGTGGTACCACACTGGAACATTCAATTAAATCTGGTCTTGATAAACATTTCAGAGGATAACGCATGTTAGGTTTGGGTTAGGTCTAGGATTTGCCCTCATCAGGCTCATACTTTCGCATATTTCTCATAGTTCATGGCTAGATCCTGGGCTGTTTCTGGATTGTATCACGTGGTAATGTGGTACTACGCTGAAACAGTCAATTAAGCCTGATTTCGATCAATATTTTAGAGGATAACGCAAGTTAGGTCTGGGACAGGTCTGGGATTCGCCATCATCAGGCTCATACTTTCGCATATTTCTCATACTTGATGGCTAGATCCTGGGCTTTTTCTGTATTGTATCACGTAGTAATGTGGTACCACGCTGAAACAGTCAATTAAACCTGGTTTCGTTCAATATTTTAGAGGATAACGCAAGTTAGGTCTGGGATAGATCTGGGATTTACTCTCATCAGGCTCATGCTTTCGCGTTTTTCACATACTTGTTGAACAGATCCTGGGTTTTTTCCGGTTTGGGTCACGTAGTAGTGTGGTACCACACTGAAACAGTCAATTAAACCTGGTTTCGATCAATATTTTTGAGGATAACGCATGTTAGGTCAAGGTTAGGCCTGGGATTTTCAGTCATCAGACTCATACTTTCGCATTCTTCACATACTTGTTGAACGGATCCTGGGTTTTTTCTGGTTTGGATCACGTAGTAATGTGGGACCACACTGAAACAATCAATTAAACCTGGTCATGATAAATATTTTCGAGGACAACGCATGTTAGGTCTAGGTAAGGCCTGGGATTTGCCCTCATCAGGGTCATACTTTCGCAGTTTTAACATACATGTTGACCTGCTCGAGGATTCTTAATGCTTTGGATCACGTAGTAAAGTGGTACCACACTGAAACAGTCCACTAAACCTGCTTTGGATCAATATTTTAGAGGATAACGCATGTTAGGTCTAGGTTAGCCCTGGGATTTTCAGTCATCAGACTCATACTTTCGCATTCTTCACATACTTGTTGAACGGATCCTGGGTTTTTTCTGGTTTGGTTCACGTAGTAATGTGGTACCACAATGAAACATTCAATTAAACCTGGTCTTGATAAATATTTTGGAGGACAACGCAAGTTAGGTCTGGGATAGGTCTGGGATTTGCCCTCATCAGGGTCATACTTTCGCAGTTCTAACATACATGTTGACCTGATCGAGGGTTCTTAATGCTTTGGATCACGTAGTAAAGTGGTACCACACTGAAACAGTCCATTAAACCTGGTTTGGATCAATATTTTAGAGGATAACGCATGTTAGGTCTAGGTTAGGTCTGGGATTTTCACTCATCAGACTCATACTTTCGCACACTTCACATACTCGTTGAACGGATCCTGGGTTTTTTCTGGTTTGGATTACGTAGTAATGTGGGACCACACTGAAACAATCAAAAAAACCTGGTCTTGATAAATATTTTAGAGGATAACGCATGTTAGGTCTGCGTTAGGTCTAGGATTTGCCCTCGTCAAGCTCATACTTTCGCATATTTCTCATACTCCATGGCTAGATCCTGGTGTATTTCTGGATTGGATCACGTAGCAATGTGGTACCACACTGAAACAGTCAATTAAACCTGGTCTTGATAAATATTTTAGAGGATAACGCAAGTTAGGTCTGGGATAGGTCTGGGATTTGCCCTCATCAGGCTCATACTTTCGCGTTTTTCACATACTTGTTGAACTGATCCTGGGTTTTTTCTGGTTTGGATCACGTAGCAATGTGGTACCACACTGAAACAGTCAATTAAACCTGGTCTTGATAAATATTTTAGAGGATAACGCATGTTAGGTCTGGGATAGGTCTAGGATTTGCCCTCATCAGACTCATACTTTCGCACACTTCACATACTCGTTGAACAGATCCTGGGTTATTTTCTGGTTTGGATCACATAGTAATGTGGTACCACACTGAAACAGTCGATTATACCAGGTTTCGATCAATATTTATGAGGATAACGCATGTTAGGTCTAGGTTAGGCCGGGGATTTTCACTCATCAGACTCATACTTTCGCATTCTTCACATACTTGTTGAACGGATCCTGGGTTTTTTCTGGTTTGGTTCACGTAGTAATGTGGTACCACACTGGAACATTCAATTAAATCTGGTCTTGATAAATATTTTAGAGGATAACGCATTTTAGGTTTGGGTTAGGTCTAGGATTTGCCCTCATCAGGCCCATTCTTTCGCATATTTCTCATAGTTCGTGGCTAGATCCTGTGCTGTTTCTGTATTGTATCACGTAGTAATGTGGTACCACGCTGAAACAGTCAATTAAACCTGGTTTCGTTCAATATTTTAGAGGATAACGCAAGTTAGGTCTGGGATAGGTCTGGGATTTACCCTCATCAGGCTCATGCTTTCGCGTTTTTCACATACTTGTTGAACAGATCCTGGGTTTTTTCCGGTTTGGGCCACGTAGTAGTGTGGTTCCACACTGAAACAGTCGATTAAACCTGGTTTCGATCAATATTTTTGAGGATAACGCTTGCTGGGTCTAGGTTAGGCCGGGGATTTTCACTCATCAGACTCATACTTTCGCATTCTTCACATACTTGTTGAACGGATCCTGGGTTTTTTCTGGTTTGGATCACGTAGTAATGTGGGACCACACTGAAACAATCAATTAAACCTGGTCATGATAAATATTTTCGAGGACAACGCATGTTAGGTTTGAGTTAGGTCTAGGATTTGCCCGCATCATGCTCATACTTTCGCATATTTCTCATACTTCATGGCTAGATCCTGGGCTGTTTCTGGATTGTATCACGTGGTAATGTGGTACCACGCTGAAACAGTCAATTAAGCCTGATTTCGATCAATATTTTAGAGGATAACGCAAGTTAGGTCTGGGATAGGTCTGGGATTCGCCATCATCAGGCTCATACTTTCGCATATTTCTCATACTTGATGGCTAGATCCTGGGCTTTTTCTGGATTGCATCACGTAGTAATGAAGTACAACATTGAAACAGTCAATTCAACCTGGTTTCCATCAATATCTTAGAGGACAACGCAAGTTAGGTCTGGGATAGGTCTGGGATTTGCCCTCATCAGGCACATACTTTCGCGTTTTTCACATACTTGTTGAACAGATCCTGGGTTTTTTCTGGTTTGGATCACATAGTAATGTGGTACCACACTGAAACAGTCGATTATACCAGGTTTCGGTCAATATTTTTGAGGATAACGCATGTTAGGTCTAGGTTAGGCCGGGGATTTTCACTCATCAGAGTCATACTTTCGCATTCTTCACATACTTGTTGAACGGATCCTGGGTTTTTTCTGGTTTGGTTCACGTAGTAATGTGGTACCACACTGGAACATTCAATTAAATCTGGTCTTGATAAATATTTCAGAGGATAACGCATGTTAGGTTTGGGTTAGGTCTAGGATTTGCCCTCATCAGGCTCATACTTTCGCATATTTCTCATACTTCATGGCTAGATCCTGTGCTGTTTCTGTATTGTATCACGTAGTAATGTGGTACCACGCTGAAACAGTCAATTAAACCTGGTTTCGTTCAATATTTTAGAGGATAACGCAAGTTAGGTCTGGGATAGGTCTGGGATTTACTCTCATCAGGCTCATGCTTTCGCGTTTTTCACATACTTGTTGAACAGATCCTGGGGTTTTTCCGGTTTGGGTCACGTAGTAGTGTGGTACCACACTGAAACAGTCAATTAAACCTGGTTTCGATCAATATTTTTGAGGATAACGCATGTTAGGTCAAGGTTAGGCCTGGGATTTTCAGTCATCAGACTCATACTTTCGCATTCTTCACATACTTCTTGAACGGATCCTGGGCTTTTTCTGCATTGCATCACGTAGTAATGAAGTACAACACTGAAACAGTCAATTAAACCTGGTTTCCATCAATATTTTAGAGGACAACGCATGTTAGGTCTAGGTAAGGCCTGGGATTTGCCCTCATCAGGGTCATACTATCGCAGTTTTAACATACATGTTGACCTGCTCGAGGATTCTTAATGCTTTGGATCACGTAGTAAAGTGGTACCACACTGAAACAGTCCATTAAACCTGCTTTGGATCAATATTTTAGAGGATAACGCATGTTAGGTCTAGGTTAGCGCTGGGATTTTCAGTCATCAGACTCATACTATCGCATTCTTCACATACTTGTTGAACGGATCCTGGGTTTTTTCTGCTTTGGTTCACGTAGTAATGTGGTACCACACTGAAACATTCAATTAAACCTGGTCTTGATAAATATTTTGGAGGATAACGAATGTTAGGTTTGGGTTAGGTCTAGGATTTGTCCTCATCAGGCTCATACTTCATGGCTAGATCCTGGGCTGTTTCTGGATTGAATCACGTAGTAATGTGGGACCACACTGAAACAGTCAATTAAACCTGGTTTCGATCAATATTTTAGAGAATAATTCATGCTAGGTCTAGGTTAGGTCTGGGATTTGCACTCATCAGGCTCATTCTTTCGCATATTTCTCATACTTGATGGCTAGATCCTGGGCTTTTTCTGGATTGCATCACGTAGTAATGAAGTACAACACTGAAACAGTCAATTAAACCTGGTTTCCATCAATATCTTAGAGGACAACGCAAGTTAGGTCTGGGATAGGTCTGGGATTTGCCCTCATCAGGGTCATACTTTCGCAGTTCTAACATACATGTTGACCTGATCGAGGGTTCTTAATGCTTTGGATCACGTAGTAAAGTGGTACCACACTGAAACAGTCCATTAAACCTGGTTTGGATCAATATTTTAGAGGATAACGCATGTTAGGTCTAGGTTAGGTCTGGGATTTTCACTCATCAGACTCATACTATCACACACTTCACATACTCGTTGAACGGATCCTGGGTTTTTTCTGGTTTGGATTACGTAGTAATGTGGGACCACACTGAAACAATCAAATAAACCTGGTCTTGATAAATATTTTAGAGGATAACGCATGTTAGGTCTGCGTTAGGTCTAGGATTTGCCCTCGTCAAGCTCATACTTTCGCATATTTCTCATACTCCATGGCTAGATCCTGGTGTATTTCTGGATTGGATCACGTAGCAATGTGGTACCACACTGAAACAGTCAATTAAACCTGGTCTTGATAAATATTTTAGAGGATAACGCAAGTTAGGTCTGGGATAGGTCTGGGATTTGCCCTCATCAGGCTCATACTTTCGCGTTTTTCACATACTTGTTGAACTGATCCTGGGTTTTTTCTGGTTTGGATCACGTAGCAATGTGGTACCACACTGAAACAGTCAATTAAACCTGGTCTTGATAAATATTTTAGAGGATAACGCATGTTAGGTCTGGGATAGGTCTAGGATTTGCCCTCATCAGACTCATACTTTCGCACACTTCACATACTCGTTGAACAGATCCTGGGTTATTTTCTGGTTTGGATCACATAGTAATGTGGTACCACACTGAAACAGTCGATTATACCAGGTTTCGATCAATATTTATGAGGATAACGCATGTTAGGTCTAGGTTAGGCCGGGGATTTTCACTCATCAGACTCATACTTTCGCATTCTTCACATACTTGTTGAACGGATCCTGGGTTTTTTCTGGTTTGGTTCACGTAGTAATGTGGTACCACACTGGAACATTCAATTAAATCTGGTCTTGATAAATATTTCAGAGGATAACGCATTTTAGGTTTGGGTTAGGTCTAGGATTTGCCCTCATCAGGCCCATTCTTTCGCATATTTCTCATAGTTCGTGGCTAGATCCTGTGCTGTTTCTGTATTGTATCACGTAGTAATGTGGTACCACGCTGAAACAGTCAATTAAACCTGGTTTCGTTCAATATTTTAGAGGATAACGCAAGTTAGGTCTGGGATAGGTCTGGGATTTACCCTCATCAGGCTCATGCTTTCGCGTTTTTCACATACTTGTTGAACAGATCCTGGGTTTTTTCCGGTTTGGGCCACGTAGTAGTGTGGTACCACACTGAAACAGTCGATTAAACCTGGTTTCGATCAATATTTTTGAGGATAACGCTTGCTGGGTCTAGGTTAGGCCGGGGATTTTCACTCATCAGACTCATACTTTCGCATTCTTCACATACTTGTTGAACGGATCCTGGGTTTTTTCTGGTTTGGATCACGTAGTAATGTGGGACCACACTGAAACAATCAATTAAACCTGGTCATGATAAATATTTTCGAGGATAACGCATGTTAGGTTTGAGTTAGGTCTAGGATTTGCCCGCAACATGCTCATACTTTCGCATATTTCTCATACTTGATGGCTAGATCCTGGGCTTTTTCTGGATTGCATCACGTAGTAATGAAGTACAACCTTGAAACAGTCAATTCAACCTGGTTTCCATCAATATCTTAGAGGACAACGCAAGTTAGGTCTGGGATAGGTCTGGGATTTGCCCTCATCAGGCACGTACTTTCGCGTTTTTCACATACTTGTTGAACAGATCCTGGGTTTTTTCTGGTTTGGATCACGTAGTAGTGTGGTACCACACTGAAACAGTCAATTAAACCTGGTTTCGATCAATATTTTAGAGAATAATTCATGTTATGTCTAGGTTAGGTCTGGGATTTGCTCTCATCAGGCTCATTCTTTCGTATATTTCTTATACTTGCTGGCTAGATCCTGGGAAATTCCTGGATTGTATCACATAGTAATGTGGTACCACACTGAAACAGTCGATTATACCAGGTTTCGGTCAATATTTTTGAGGATAACGCATGTTAGGTCTAGGTTAGGCCGGGGATTTTCACTCATCAGACTCATACTTTCGCATTCTTCACATACTTGTTGAACGGATCCTGGGTTTTTTCTGGTTTGGTTCACGTAGTAATGTGGTACCACACTGGAACATTCAATTAAATCTGGTCTTGATAAATATTTCAGAGCATAACGCATGTTAGGTTTGGGTTAGGTCTAGGATTTGCCCTCATCAGGCTCATACTTTCGCATATTTCTCATACTCCATGGCTAGATCCTGTGCTGTTTCTGTATTGTATCACGTAGTAATGTGGTACCACGCTGAAACAGTCAATTAAACCTGGTTTCGTTCAATATTTTAGAGGATAACGCAAGTTAGGTCTGGGATAGGTCTGGGATTTACCCTCATCAGGCTCATGCTTTCGCGTTTTTCACATACTTGTTGAACAGATCCTGGGTTTTTTCCGGTTTGGGTCACGTAGTAGTGTGGTACCACACTGAAACAGTCAATTAAACCTGGTTTCGATCAATATTTTTGAGGATAACGCATGTTAGGTCAAGGTTAGGCCTGGGATTTTCAGTCATCAGACTCATACTTTCGCATTCTTCACATACTTCTTGAACGGATCCTGGGCTTTTTCTGCATTGCATCACGTAGTAATGAAGTACAACACTGAAACAGTCAATTAAACCTGGTTTCCATCAATATTTTAGAGGACAACGCATGTTAGGTCTAGGTAAGGCCTGGGATTTGCCCTCATCAGGGTCATACTTTCGCAGTTTTAACATACATGTTGACCTGCTCGAGGATTCTTAATGCTTTGGATCACGTAGTAAAGTGGTACCACACTGAAACAGTCCATTAAACCTGCTTTGGATCAATATTTTAGAGGATAACGCATGTTAGGTCTAGGTTAGCGCTGGGATTTTCAGTCATCAGACTCATACTATCGCATTCTTCACATACTTGTTGAACGGATCCTGGGTTTTTTCTGGTTTGGTTCACGTAGTAATGTGGTACCACACTGAAACATTCAATTAAACCTGGTCTTGATAAATATTTTGGAGGATAACGAATGTTAGGTTTGGGTTAGGTCTAGGATTTGTCCTCATCAGGCTCATACTTCATGGCTAGATCCTGGGCTGTTTCTGGATTGAATCACGTAGTAATGTGGGACCACACTGAAACAGTCAATTAAACCTGGTTTCGATCAATATTTTAGAGAATAATTCATGCTAGGTCTAGGTTAGGTCTGGGATTTGCACTCATCAGGCTCATTCTTTCGCATATTTCTCATACTTGATGGCTAGATCCTGGGCTTTTTCTGGATTGCATCACGTAGTAATGAAGTACAACACTGAAACAGTCAATTAAACCTGGTTTCCATCAATATCTTAGAGGACAACGCAAGTTAGGTCTGGGATAGGTCTGGGATTTGCCCTCATCAGGGTCATACTTTCGCAGTTCTAACATACATGTTGACCTGATCGAGGGTTCTTAATGCTTTGGATCACGCAGTAAAGTGGTACCACACTGAAACAGGCCATTAAACCTGGTTTGGATCAATATTTTAGAGGATAACGCATGTTAGGTCTAGGTTAGGTCTGGGATTTTCACTCATCAGACTCATACTATCGCACACTTCACATACTCGTTGAACGGATCCTGGGTTTTTTCTGGTTTGGATTACGTAGTAATGTGGGACCACACTGAAACAATCAAATAAACCTGGTCTTGATAAATATTTTAGAGGATAACGCATGTTAGGTCTGCGTTAGGTCTAGGATTTGCCCTCGTCAAGCTCATACTTTCGCATATTTCTCATACTCCATGGCTAGATCCTGGTGTATTTCTGGATTGGATCACGTAGCAATGTGGTACCACACTGAAACAGTCAATTAAACCTGGTCTTGATAAATATTTTAGAGGATAACGCAAGTTAGGTCTGGGATAGGTCTGGGATTTGCCCCCATCAGGCTCATACTTTCGCGTTTTTCACATACTTGTTGAACTGATCCTGGGTTTTTTCTGGTTTGGATCACGTAGCAATGTGGTACCACACTGAAACAGTCAATTAAACCTGGTCTTGATAAATATTTTAGAGGATAACGCATGTTAGGTCTGGGATAGGTCTAGGATTTGCCCTCATCAGACTCATACTTTCGCACACTTCACATACTCGTTGAACGGATCCTGGGTTTTTTCTGGTTTGGTTCACGTAGTAATGTGGTACCACACTGGAACATTCAATTAAATCTGGTCTTGATAAATATTTCAGAGGATAACGCATTTTAGGTTTGGGTTAGGTCTAGGATTTGCCCTCATCAGGCCCATTCTTTCGCATATTTCTCATAGTTCGTGGCTAGATCCTGTGCTGTTTCTGTATTGTATCACGTAGTAATGTGGTACCACGCTGAAACAGTCAATTAAACCTGGTTTCGTTCAATATTTTAGAGGATAACGCAAGTTAGGTCTGGGATAGGTCTGGGATTTACCCTCATCAGGCACATGCTTTCGCGTTTTTCACATACTTGTTGAACAGATCCTGGGTTTTTTCCGGTTTGGGCCACGTAGTAGTGTGGTACCACACTGAAACAGTCGATTAAACCTGGTTTCGATCAATATTTTTGAGGATAACGCTTGCTGGGTCTAGGTTAGGCCGGGGATTTTCACTCATCAGACTCATACTTTCGCATTCTTCACATACTTGTTGAACGGATCCTGGGTTTTTTCTGGTTTGGATCACGTAGTAATGTGGGACCACACTGAAACAATCAATTAAACCTGGTCATGATAAATATTTTCGAGGATAACGCATGTTAGGTTTGAGTTAGGTCTAGGATTTGCCCCCAACATGCTCATACTTTCGCATATTTCTCATACTTGATGGCTAGATCCTGGGCTTTTTCTGGATTGCATCACGTAGTAATGAAGTACAACCTTGAAACAGTCAATTCAACCTGGTTTCCATCAATATCTTAGAGGACAACGCAAGTTAGGTCTGGGATAGGTCTGGGATTTGCCCTCATCAGGCACGTACTTTCGCGTTTTTCACATACTTGTTGAACAGATCCTGGGTTTTTTCTGGTTTGGATCACGTAGTAGTGTGGTACCACACTGAAACAGTCAATTAAACCTGGTTTCGATCAATATTTTAGAGAATAATTCATGTTATGTCTAGGTTAGGTCTGGGATTTGCTCTCATCAGGCTCATTCTTTCGTATATTTCTTATACTTGATGGCTAGATCCTGGGAAATTCCTGGATTGTATCACGTAGTAACGTGGTACCACGCTGAAACAGTCAATTAAACCTGGTCTTGATAAATATTTTAGAGGATAACGCATGTTAGGTCTGGGATAGGTCTGGGATTTGCCCTCATCAGACTCATACTTTCGCACACTTCACATACTCGTTGAACAGATCCTGGGTTATTTTCTGGTTTGGATCACATAGTAATGTGGTACCACACTGAAACAGTCGATTATACCAGGTTTCGGTCAATATTTTTGAGGATAACGCATGTTAGGTCTAGGTTAGGCCGGGGATTTTCACTCATCAGACTCATACTTTCGCATTCTTCACATACTTGTTGAACGGATCCTGGGTTTTTTCTGGTTTGGTTCACGTAGTAATGTGGTACCACACTGGAACATTCAATTAAATCTGGTCTTGATAAATATTTCAGAGCATAACGCATGTTAGGTTTGGGTTAGGTCTAGGATTTGCCCTCATCAGGCTCATACTTTCGCATATTTCTCATACTTCATGGCTAGATCCTGTGCTGTTTCTGTATTGTATCACGTAGTAATGTGGTACCACGCTGAAACAGTCAATTAAACCTGGTTTCGTTCAATATTTTAGAGGATAACGCAAGTTAGGTCTGGGATAGGTCTGGGATTTACCCTCATCAGGCTCATGCTTTCGCGTTTTTCACATACTTGTTGAACAGATCCTGGGTTTTTTCCGGTTTGGGTCACGTAGTAGTGTGGTACCACACTGAAACAGTCAATTAAACCTGGTTTCGATCAATATTTTTGAGGATAACGCATGTTAGGTCAAGGTTAGGCCTGGGATTTTCAGTCATCAGACTCATACTTTCGCATTCTTCACATACTTCTTGAACGGATCCTGGGCTTTTTCTGCATTGCATCACGTAGTAATGAAGTACAACACTGAAACAGTCAATTAAACCTGGTTTCCAT
This sequence comes from Colletes latitarsis, assembly GCF_051014445.1. NCBI lineage: Eukaryota > Metazoa > Arthropoda > Insecta > Hymenoptera > Colletidae > Colletes > Colletes latitarsis. The sequence goes on along the minus strand of NW_027488373.1, from coordinate 8,600,988 downwards.
CAATATTTTAGAGGACAACGCATGTTAGGTCTAGGTAAGGCCTGGGATTTGCCCTCATCAGGGTCATACTTTCGCAGTTTTAACATACATGTTGACCTGCTCGAGGATTCTTAATGCTTTGGATCACGTAGTAAAGTGGTACCACACTGAAACAGTCCATTAAACCTGCTTTGGATCAATATTTTAGAGGATAACGCATGTTAGGTCTAGGTAAGCCCTGGGATTTTCAGTCATCAGACTCATACTTTCGCATTCTTCACATACTTGTTGAACGGATCCTGGGTTTTTTCTGGTTTGGTTCACGTAGTAATGTGGTACCACACTGAAACATTCAATTAAACCTGGTCTTGATAAATATTTTGGAGGATAACGCATGTTAGGTATGGGTTAGGTCTAGGATTTGTCCTCATCAGGCTCATACTTCATGGCTTGATCCTGGGCTGTTTCTGGATTGAATCACGTAGTAATGTGGGACCACACTGAAACAGTCAATTAAACCTGGTTTCGATCAATATTTTAGAGGATAACGCAAGTTAGGTCTGGGATAGGTCTGGGATTTGCCCTCATCAGGCTCATACTTTCGCATATTTCTCATACTTGATGGCTAGATCCTGGGCATTTTCTGGATTGCATCACGTAGTAATGAAGTACAACACTGAAACAGTCAATTAAACCTGGTTTCCATCAATATCTTAGAGGACAACGCAAGTTAGGTCTGGGATAGGTCTGGGATTTGCCCTCATCAGGGTCATACTTTCGCAGTTCTAACATACATGTTGACCTGATCGAGGGTTCTTAATGCTTAGGATCACGTAGTAAAGTGGTACCACACTGAAACAGTCCATTAAACCTGGTTTGGATCAATATTTTAGAGGATAACGCATGTTAGGTCTAGGTTAGGTCTGGGATTTTCACTCATCAGACTCATACTTTCGCACACTTCACATACTCGTTGAACGGATCCTGGGTTTTTTCTGGTTTGGATTACGTAGTAATGTGGGACCACACTGAAACAATCAAATAAACCTGGTCTTGATAAATATTTTAGAGGATAACGCATGTTAGGTCTGCGTTAGGTCTAGGATTTGCCCTCGTCCAGCTCATACTTTCGCATATTTCTCATACTCCATGGCTAGATCCTGGTGTATTTCTGGATTGGATCACGTAGCAATGTGGTACCACACTGAAACAGTCAATTAAACCTGGTCTTGATAAATATTTTAGAGGATAACGCAAGTTAGGTCTGGGATAGGTCTGGGATTTGCCCTCATCAGGCTCATACTTTCGCGTTTTTCACATACTTGTTGAACTGATCCTGGGTTTTTTCTGGTTTGGATCACGTAGCAATGTGGTACCACACTGAAACAGTCAATTAAACCTGGTCTTGATAAATATTTTAGAGGACAACGCATGTTAGGTCTAGGTAAGGCCTGGGATTTGCCCTCATCAGGGTCATACTTTCGCAGTTTTAACATACATGTTGACCTGCTCGAGGATTCTTAATGCTTTGGATCACGTAGTAAAGTGGTACCACACTGAAACAGTCCATTAAACCTGCTTTGGATCAATATTTTAGAGGATAACGCATGTTAGGTCTAGGTAAGCCCTGGGATTTTCAGTCATCAGACTCATACTTTCGCATTCTTCACATACTTGTTGAACGGATCCTGGGTTTTTTCTGGTTTGGTTCACGTAGTAATGTGGTACCACACTGGAACATTCAATTAAATCTGGTCTTGATAAATATTTCAGAGGATAACGCATTTTAGGTTTGGGTTAGGTCTAGGATTTGCCCTCATCAGGCCCATTCTTTCGCATATTTCTCATAGTTCGTGGCTAGATCCTGTGCTGTTTCTGTGTTGTATCACGTAGTAATGTGGTACCACGCTGAAACAGTCAATTAAACCTGGTTTCGTTCAATATTTTAGAGGATAACGCAAGTTAGGTCTGGGATAGGTCTGGGATTTACCCTCATCAGGCTCATGCTTTCGCGTTTTTCACATACTTGTTGAACAGATCCTGGGTTTTTTCCGGTTTGGGCCACGTAGTAGTGTGGTACCACACTGAAACAGTCGATTAAACCTGGTTTCGATCAATATTTTTGAGGATAACGCTTGCTGGGTCTAGGTTAGGCCGGGGATTTTCACTCATCAGACTCATACTTTCGCATTCTTCACATACTTGTTGAACGAATCCTGGGTTTTTTCTGGTTTGGATCACGTAGTAATGTGGGACCACACTGAAACAATCAATTAAACCTGGTCATGATAAATATTTTCGAGGATAACGCATGTTAGGTTTGAGTTAGGTCTAGGATTTGCCCGAATCATGCTCATACTTTCGCATATTTCTCATACTTCATGGCTAGATCCTGGGCTGTTTCTGGATTGTATCACGTGGTAAAGTGGTACCACGCTGAAACAGTCAATTAAGCCTGATTTCGATCAATATTTTAGAGGATAACGCAAGTTAGGTCTGGGATAGGTCTGGGATTCGCCATCATCAGGCTCATACTTTCGCATATTTCTCATACTTGATGGCTAGATCCTGGGCTTTTTCTGGATTGCATCACGTAGTAATGAAGTACATCATTGAAACAGTCAATTCAACCTGGTTTCCATCAATATCTTAGAGGACAACGCAAGTAAGGTCTGGGATAGGTCTGGGATTTGCCCTCATCAGGCACATACTTTCGCGTTTTTCACATACTTGTTGAACAGATCCTGGGTTTTTTCTGGTTTGGATCACGTAGTAGTGTGGTACCACACTGAAACAGTCAATTAAACCTGGTTTCGATCAATATTTTAGAGAATAATTCATGTTATGTCTAGGTTAGGTCTGGGATTTGCTCTCATCAGGCTCATTCTTTCGCATATTTCTTATACTTGATGGCTAGATCCTGGGCTATTTCTGGATTGTATCACGTAGTAACGTGGTACCACGCTGAAACAGTCAATTAAACCTGGTCTTGATAAATATTTTAGAGGATAACGCTTGTTAGGTCTGGGTTAGGTCTAGGATTTGCCCTCGTCAGGCTCATACTTTCGCATATTTCTCATACTTCATTGCTAGATCCTGTGCTGTTTCTGTATTGTATCACGTAGTAATGTGGTACCACGCTGAAACAGTCAATTAAACCTGGTTTCGTTCAATATTTTAGAGGATAACGCAAGTTAGGTCTGGGATAGGTCTGGGATTTACCCTCATCAGGCTCATGCTTTCGCGTTTTTCACATACTTGTTGAACTGATCCTGGGTTTTTTCTGGTTTGGATCACGTAGCAATGTGGTACCACACTGAAATAGTCAATTAAACCTCGTCTTGATAAATATTTTAGAGGATAACGCATGTTAGGTCTGGGATAGGTCTAGGATTTGCCCTCATCAGACTCATACTTTCGCACACTTCACATACTCGTTGAACAGATCCTGGGTTATTTTCTGGTTTGGATCACATAGTAATGTGGTACCACACTGAAACAGTCGATTAAACCAGGTTTAGATCAATATTTTTGAGGATAACGCATGTTAGGTCTAGGTTAGGCCTGGGATTTTCACTCATCAGACTCATTCTTTCGCATTCTTCACATACTTGTTGAACGGATCCTGGGTTTTTTCTGGTTTGCTTCACGTAGTAATGTGGTACCACACTGGAACATTCAATTAAACCTGGTCTTGATAAATATTTTAGAGGATAACGCATGTTAGGTTTGGGTTACGTCTATTTGCCCTCATCAGACTCATACTTTCGCACACTTCACATACTCGTTGAACAGATCCTGGGTTATTTTCTGGTTTGGATCACATAGTAATGTGGTACCACACTGAAACAGTCAATTAAACCTGGTTTTGATCAATATTTTAGAAAATAATTCATGTTAGGTCTAGGTTAGGCCTGGGATTTTCACTCATCAGACCCATACTTACGCATTCTTCACATACTTGTTGAACGGATCCTGGGTTTTTTCTGGTTTGGATTACGTAGTAATGTGGGACCACACTGAAACAATCAAACAAACCTGGTCTTGATAAATATTTTAGAGGATAACGCATGGTAGGTCTGCGTTAGTTCTAGGATTTGCCCTCGTCAGGCTCATACTTTCGCATATTTCTCATACTTCATGGCTAGATCCTGGGTTTTTTCTGGTTTGGATCACGTAGCAATGTGGTACCACACTGAAAGAGTCAATTAAACCTGGTCTTGATAAATATTTTAGAGGATAACGCATGTTAGGTCTGGGATAGGTCTAGGATTTGCCCTCATCAGACTCATACTTTCGCACACTTCACATACTCGTTGAACAGATCCTGGGTTATTTTCTGGTTTGGATCACATAGTAATGTGGTACCACACTGAAACAGTCGATTATACCAGGTTTCGGTCAATATTTTTAAGGATAACGCATGTTAGGTCTAGGTTAGGCCGGGGATTTTCACTCATCAGACTCATACTTTCGCATTCTTCACATACTTGTTGAACGGATCCTGGGTTTTTTCTGGTTTGGTTCACGTAGTAATGTGGTACCACACTGGAACATTCAATTAAATCTGGTCTTGATAAATATTTCAGAGGATAACGCATCTTAGGTTTGGGTTAGGTCTAGGATTTGCCCTCATCAGGCTCTTACTTTCGCATATTTCTCATACTTCATGGCTAGATCCTGTGCTGTTTCTGTATTGTATCACGTAGTAATGTGGTACCACGCTGAAACAGTCAATTAAACCTGGTTTCGTTCAATATTTTAGAGGATAACGCAAATTAGGTCTGGGATAGGTCTGGGATTTACCCTCATCAGGCTCATACTTTCGCGTTTTTCACATACTTGTTGAACAGATCCTGGGTTTTTTCCGGTTTGGTTCACGTAGTAGTGTGGTACCACACTGAAACAGTCAATTAAACCTGGTTTCGATCAATATTTTTGAGGATAACGCATGTTAGGTCTAGGTTAGGCCTGGGATTTTCAGTCATCACACTCATACTTTCGCATTCTTCACATACTTGTTGAACGGATCCTGGGCTGTTTCTGGATTGCATCACGTAGTAATGAAGTACAACACTGAAACAGTCAATTAAACCTGGTTTCCATCAATATTTTAGAGGACAACGCATGTTAGGTCTAGGTAAGGCCTGGGATTTGCCCTCATCAGGGTCATACTTTCGCAGTTTTAACATACATGTTGACCTGATCGAGGATTCTTAATGCTTTGGATCACGTAGTAAAGTGGTACCACACTGAAACAGTCCATTAAACCTGGTTTGGATCAATATTTTAGAGGATAACGCATGTTAGGTCTAGGTTAGCCCTGGGATTTTCACTCATCAGACTCATACTTTCGCATTCTTCACATACTTGTTGAACGGATCCTGGGTTTTTTCTGGTTTGGTTCACGTAGTAATGTGGTACCACACTGAAACATTCAATTAAACCTGGTCTTGATAAATATTTTGGAGGATAACGCATGTTAGGTTTGGGTTAGGTCTAGGATTTGTCCTCATCAGGCTCATACATTCGCATATTTCTCATACTTCATGGCTAGATCCTGGGCTGTTTCTGGATTGTATCACGTAGTAATGTGGGACCACACTGAAACAGTCAATTAAACCTGGTTTCGTTCAATATTTTAGAGAATAATTCATGCTAGGTCTAGGTTAGGTCTGGGATCTGCTCTCATCAGGCTCATTCTTTCGCATATTTCTCATACTTGATGGCTAGATCCTGGGCTTTTTCTGGATTGCATCACGTAGTAATGAAGTACAACACTGAAACAGTCAATTAAACCTGGTTTCCATCAATATCTTAGAGGACGACGCAAGTTAGGTCTGGGATAGGTCTGGGATTTGCCCTCGTCAGGGTCATACTTTCGCAGTTCTAACATACATGTTGACCTGATCGAGGGTTCTTAATGCTTTGGATCACGTAGTAAAGTGGTACCACACTGAAACAGTCCATTAAACCTGGTTTGGATCTATATTTTAGAGGATAACGCATGTTAGGTCTAGGTTAGCCCTGGGATTTTCACTCATCAGACTCATACTTTCGCATTCTTCACATACTTGTTGAACGGATCCTGGGTTTTTTCTGGTTTGGATCACGTAGTAATGTGGTACCACACTGAAACAGTCGATTAAACCTGGTCTCGATCAATATTTTAGAGAATAATTCATGTTAGGTCTAGGTTAGGTCTGGGATTTGCTCTCATCAGACTCATTCTTTCGCATATTTCTCATACTTGATGGCTAGATCCTGGGCTTTTTCTGGATTGCATCACGTAGTAATGAAGTACAGCACTGAAACAGTCAATTAAACCTGGTTTCCATCAATATCATAGAGGACAAAGCAAGTTAGGTCTGGGATAGGTCTGGGATTTGCCCTCATCAGGGTCATACTTTCGCAGTTCTAACATACATGTTGACCTGATCGAGTGTTTTTTCTGCCTTGGATCACGTAGTAAAGTGGTACCACCCTGAAACAGTCCATTAAACCTGGTTTGGATCAATATTTTAGCGGATAACGCTTGTTAGGTCTAGGTTAGGTCTGGGATTTTCACTCATCAGACTCATACTTTCGCATTCTTCACATACTTGTTGAACGGATCCTGGGTTTTTTCTGGTTTGGATCACGTAGTAATGTGGGACCACACCGAAACAATCAATTAAACCTGGTCTTGATAAATATTTAAGAGGATAACGCATCTTAGGTCTGGGTTAGGTCTAAGATTTTGCCCTCATCAGGCTCACAGTTTCGCGTTTTTCACATTCTTGTTGAACAGATCCTGGGTTTTGTCTGGTTTGGATCACGAAGTAGTGTGGTACCACACTGAAACAGTCCATTAAACCTGGTTTCGCTCAATATTTTAGAGGATAACGCATGTTAGGTCTAGGTTAGGTCAGGGATTTGCTCCCATCAGGCTCATTCTTTCGCATATTTCTCATACCTGATGGCTAGATCCTGGGCTTTTTCTGGATTGCATCACGTAGTAATGTAGTACCACACTGAAACAGTCAATGAAGCCTGGTTTCCATCAATATTTTAGAGGACAAAGCAAGTTAGGTCTAGGTAAGGCCTGAGATTTTCACTGATCAGACTCATACTTTCGCATTCTTCACATACTTGTTGAACGGATCCTGGGTTTTTTCTGGTTTTGATCACGTAGTAATGTGGTACCACATTGAAACATTCAATTAAACCTGGTCTTGATAAATATTTTAGAGAATAACGCATGTTAGGTCTGGGTTAGTTCTAGGATTTGCCCTCATCAGGCTCATACTTTCGCATATTTCTCATACTTCATGGCTAGATCCTGGGCTATTTCTGGATTGAATCACGTAGTAATGTGGTACCACACTGAAACAGTCAAGTAAAACTGCTTTCGATCAATATTTTAGAGAATAACGCATGTTAGGTTTGGGTTAGGTCCAGGATTAGCCCTCATCAGGCTCATACTTTCGCATATTTCTCATACTTCATGGCTAGATCCTGGGCTGTTTCTGGATTGTGTCACGTAGTAATGTGGCACCACGCTGAAACAGTCGATTAAACCTGGTTTCGATCAATATTTTAGAGAATAATTCATGTTAGGTCTAGGTTAGGTCTGGGATTTGCTTTCATCAGGCTCATTCTTTCGCTTATTTCTCATACATGTTGAACAGATCCTGGGTTTTTTCTGGTTTGGATCACGTAGTAATGTGGGACCACACTGAAACAATCAATTAAACCTGATCTTGATAAATATTTTAGAGGATAACGCATGTTAGGTCTGGGTTAGGTCTAGGATTTGCCCTCATCGGGCTCATACTTTCGCATATTTCTCATACTACATGGCTAGATCCTGGGTTTTTTCTGGTTTGGATCACGTAGTAATGTGGGACCACACCGAAGCAATCAATTAAACCTGGTCTTGATAAATATTTAAGAGGATAACGCATCTTAGGTCTGGGTTAGGTCTAAGATTTTGCCCTCATCAGGCTCACAGTTTCGCGTTTTTCACATTCTTGTTGAACAGATCCTGGGTTTTGTCTGGTTTGGATCACGAAGTAGTGTGGTACCACACTGAAACAGTCCATTAAACCTGGTTTCGCTCAATATTTTAGAGGATAACGCATGTTAGGTCTAGGTTAGGTCAGGGATTTGCTCCCATCAGGCTCATTCTTTCGCATATTTCTCATACTTGATGGCTAGATCCTGGGCTTTTTCTGGATTGCATCACGTAGTAATGTAGTGCCACACTGAAACAGTCAATGAAGCCTGGTTTCCATCAATATTTTAGAGGACAAAGCAAGTTAGGTCTAGGTAAGGCCTGAGATTTTCACTGATCAGACTCATACTTTCGCATTCTTCACATACTTGTTGAACGGATCCTGGGTTTTTTCTGGTTTTGATCACGTAGTAATGTGGTACCACATTGAAACATTCAATTAAACCTGGTCTTGATAAATATTTTAGAGAATAACGCATGTTAGGTCTGGGTTAGTTCTAGGATTTGCCCTCATCAGGCTCATACTTTCGCATATTTCTCATACTTCATGGCTAGATCCTGGGCTATTTCTGGATTGAATCACGTAGTAATGTGGTACCACACTGAAACAGTCAAGTAAAACTGCTTTCGATCAATATTTTAGAGAATAACGCATGTTAGGTTTGGGTTAGGTCCAGGATTAGCCCTCATCAGGCTCATACTTTCGCATATTTCTCATACTTCATGGCTAGATCCTGGGCTGTTTCTGGATTGTGTCACGTAGTAATGTGGCACCACGCTGAAACAGTCGATTAAACCTGGTTTCGATCAATATTTTAGAGAATAATTCATGTTAGGTCTAGGTTAGGTCTGGGATTTGCTTTCATCAGGCTCATTCTTTCGCTTATTTCTCATACATGTTGAACAGATCCTGGGTTTTTTCTGGTTTGGATCACGTAGTAATGTGGGACCACACTGAAACAATCAATTAAACCTGATCTTGATAAATATTTTAGAGGATAACGCATGTTAGGTCTGGGTTAGGTCTAGGATTTGCCCTCATCGGGCTCATACTTTCGCATATTTCTCATACTACATGGCTAGATCCTGGGCTGTTTCTGGATTGGATCACGTAGTAATGTGGTACCACGCTGAAACAGTCAATTACACCTGGTTTCGATCAATATTTTAGAGGATAGCGCAAGTTAGGTCTGGGATAGGTCTAGGATTTGCCCTCATCAGGCTCACAGTTTAGCGTTTTTCACATACTTGTTGCACAGATCCTGGGCTTTTTCTGGTTTGGATCATGAAGTATTGTGGTACCTCACTGAAACAGTCCATTAAACCTGGTTTCGCTCAATATTTTAGAGGATAACGCATGTTAGGTCTAGGTTAGGTCTGGGATTTGCTCTCATCAGGCTCATTCTTTCGCATATTTCTCATACTTGATGGCTAGATCCTGGGCTTTTTCTGGATTGCATCACGTAGTAATGTAGTACCACACTGAAACAGTCAATGAAACCTGGTTTCCATCAATATTTTAGAGGACAACGCAAGTTAGGTCTAGGTAAGGCCTGAGATTTTCACTGATCAGAGTCATACTTTCGCATTCTTCACATACTTGTTGAACGGATCCTGGGTTTTTTCTGGTTTGGATCACGTAGTAAAGTGGGACCACACTGAAACAATCAATTAAACCTGATCTTGATAAATATTTTAGAGGATAACGCATGTTAGGTCTGGGTTAGGTCTAGGATTTGCCCTCATCAGGCTCATACTTTCGCATATTTCTCATACTTCATGGCTAGATCCTGGGCTGTTTCTGGATTGTATCACGTAGTAATGTGGTACCACGCTGAAACAGTCAATTAAACCTGGTTTCGATCAATATTTTAGAGGATAACGCATGTTAGGTCTAGGTTAGGTCTGGGATTTGCTCTCATCAGGCTCATTCTTTCGCATATTTCTTATACTTGATGGCTAGATCCTGGGCTTTTTCTGGATTGCATCACGTAGTAATGTAGTACCACACTGAAACAGTCAATGAAACCTGGTTTCCATCAATATTTTAGAGAATAATTCATGTTAGGTCTAGGTTAGGTCAGGGATTTGCTCTCATCAGGCTCATTCTTTCGCATATATCTCATACTTGATGGCTAGATCCTGGGCTTTTTCTGGATTGCATCACGTAGTAATGTAGTACCACACTGAAACAGTCAATGAAACCTGGTTTCCATCAATATTTTAGAGGACAACGCAAGTTAGGTCTAGGTAAGGCCTGAGATTTTCACTGATCAGACCCATACTTTCGCATTCTTCACATACTTGTTGAACGGATCCTGGGTTTTTTCTGGTTTGGATCACGTAGTAATGTGGGACCACACTGAAACAATCAATTAAACCTGATCTTGATAAATATTTTAGAGGATAACGCATGTTAGGTCTGGGTTAGGTCTAGGATTTGCCCTCATCAGGCTCATACTTTCGCATATTTCTCATACTTCATGGCTAGATCCTGGGCTGTTTCTGGATTGTATCACGTAGTAATGTGGTACCACGATGAAACAGTCAATTAAACCTGGTTTCGATCAATATTTTAGAGGATAACGCAAGTTAGGCCTGGGATAGGTCTAGGATTTGCCCTCATCAGGCTCATACTTTCGCATATTTCTCATACTTCATGGCTAGATCCTGGGCTGTTTCTGGATTGGATCACGTAGTAATGTGGTACCACGCTGAAACAGTCAATTAAACCTGGTTTCGATCAATATTTTAGAGGATAACGCAAGTTAGGTCTGGGATAGGTCTAGGATTTGCCCTCATCAGGCTCTTACTTTCGCATATTTCTCATACTTCATGGCTAGATCCTGGGCTATTTCTGGATTGGATCACGTAGTAAAGTGGTACCACACTGAAACATTCAATGAAACCTGGTCTGGATAAATATTTTAGAGGATAACGCATCTTATGTCTGGGTTAGGTCTAAGATTTGCCCTCATCAGGCTCACAGTTTAGCGTTTTTCACATACTTGTTGAACAGATCCTGGTTTTTTTCTGGTTTGGATCACGAAGTAGTGTGGAACCACACTGAAACAGTCCATTAAACCTGGTTTCGCTCAATATTATAGAGGATAACGCATGTAAGGTCTAGGTTAGGTCTGGGATTTGCTCTCATCAGGCACATTCTTTCGCATATTTCTCAAACTTGATGGCTAGATCCTGGGCTTTATCTGGATTGCATCACGTAGTAATGTGGTACCACGCTGAAACAGTCAATTAAACCTGGTTTCGATCAATATTTTAGAGGATAACGCAAGTTAGGTCTGGGATAGGTCTAGGATTTGCCCTCATCAGGCTCTTACTTTCGCATATTTCTCATACTTCATGGCTAGATCCTGGGCTATTTCTGGTTTGGATCACGTAGTAATGTGGGACCACACTGAAACAGTCAATTAAACCTGCTTTCGATCAATATTTTAGAGTAAGTTCATGTTAGGTCTAGGTTAGGTCTGGGATTTGCTCTCATCAGGCTCATTCTTTGGCATATTTCTCATACTTGATGGCTAGATCCTGGGCTTTTTCTGGATTGCATCACGTAGTAATGAAGTACAACACTGAAACAGTCAATTAAACCTGGATTCCATCAATATCTTAGAGGACAACGCAAGTTAGGTCTGGGATATGTCTGGGATTTGCCCTCATCAGGCTCATACTTTCGCGTTTTTCACATACTTGTTGAACAGATCCTGGGTCTTTTCTGGTTTGGATCACGTAGTAGTGTGGTACCACACTGAAACAGTCCATTGAACCTGGTTTCGCTCAATATTTTAGAGGATAACGCATGTAAGGTCTAGGTTAGGTCTGGGATTTGCTCTCATCAGGCTCATTCTTTCGCATATTTCTCATACTTGATGGCTAGATCCTCGGTTTTTTCTGGTTTGGATCACGTAGTAATGTGGTACCACACTGAAACTGTCGATTAAACCTGGTTTCGATCAATATTTTAGAGGATAACGCAAGTTAAGTCTGGGATTGGTCTGGGATTTGACCTCATCAGACTCATACTTTCGCACACTTCACATACTCGTTGAACAGATCCTGGGTTATTTTCTGGTTGGGATCACATAGTAATGTGGTACCACACTGAAACAGTCGATTAAACCAGGTTTCGATGAATATTTTTGAGGATAACGCATGTTAGGTCTAGGTTAGGCCTGGGATTTTCACTCATCAGACTCATACTTTCGCATTCTTCACATACTTGTTGCACGGATCCTGGGTTTTTTCTGGTTTGGATCACGTAGTAATGTGGGACCACACTGAAACAGTCAATTAAACCTGGTTTCGATCAATATTTTAGAGAATAATTCATGTTAGGTCTAGGTTAGGTCTGGGATTTGCTCTCATCAGGCACATTCTTTCGCATATTTCTCAAACTTGATGGCTAGATCCTGGGCTTTTTCTGGATTGCATCACGTAGTTATGTGGTGCCACACTGAAACAGTCGATTAAACCTGGTTTCGATCAATATTTTAGAGGATAACGCAAGTTAGGTCTGGGTTAGGTCTACGATTTGCCCTCATCAGGCTCACAGTTTAGCGTTTTTCACATACTTGTTGAACAGATCCTGGGTTTTTTCTGGATGGGATCACGAAGTAATGTGGTACCACACTGAAACAGTCCATTAAACCTGGTTTCGCTCAATATTTTAGAGGATAACGCAAGTTAAGTCTGGGATTGGTCTGGGATTTGACCTCATCAGACTCATACTTTCGCACACTTCACATACTCGTTGAACAGATCCTGGGTTATTTTCTGGTTGGGATCACATAGTAATGTGGTACCACACTGAAACAGTCGATTAAACCAGGTTTCGATGAATATTTTTGAGGATAACGCACGTTAGGTCTAGGTTAGGCCTGGGATTTTCACTCATCAGACTCATACTTTCGCATTCTTCACATACTTGTTGAACGGATCCTGGGTTTTTTCTGGTTTGGATCACGTAGTAATGTTGTACCACACTGTAACAGTCGATTAAACCTGGTTTCGATCAATATTTTAGAGGATAACGCAAGTTAGGTCTGGTATAGGTCTCGGATTTGACCTCATCAGACTCATACTTTCGCAACACTTCACATACTCCTTGAACAGATCCTGGGTTATTTTCTGGTTTGGATCACATAGTAATGTGGTACCACACTGAAACAGTCGATTAAACCAGGTTTCGATCAATATTTTAGAGGATAACGCATGTTAGGTCTAGGTTAGGTCTGGGATTTTCACTCACCAGACTCATACTTTCGCATTCTTCACATACTTGTTGAACGGATCCTGGGTTTTTTCTGGTTTGGATCACGTAGTAATGTGGTACCACACTGAAACGGTCAATTAAACCTGGTTTCGATCAATATTTTAGAGGATAACGCAAGTTAGGTCTGGGATAGGTCTGGGATTTGCCCTCATCAGGCTCATACTTTCGCATTCTTCACATACTTGTTGAACTGATCCTGGGTTTTTTCTGGTTTGGATCACGTAGTAATGTGGTACCACACTGAAACGGTCAATTAAACCTGGTTTCGATCAATATTTTAGAGGATAACGCAAGTTAGGTCTGGGATAGGTCTGGGATTTGACCTCATCAGACTCATACTTTCACACACCTCACATACTCGTTGAACAGATCCTGGGTTATTTTCTAGTTTGGATCACATAGTAATGTGGTACCACACTGAAACAGTCGATTAAACCAGGTTTCGATCAATATTTTAGAGGAGAACGCATGTTAGGTCTAGGTTAGGCCTGGGATTTTCACTCATCAGACTCATACTTTCGCATTCTTCACATTCTTGTTGGACGGATCCTGGGTTTTTTCTGGTTTGGATCACGTAGTAATGTGGGACCACACTGAAACAGTCAATTAAACCTGGTTTCGATCAATATTTTAGAGAATAATTCATGTTAGGTCTAGGTTAGGTCAGGGATTTGCTCTCATCAGGCTCATTCTTTCGCATATTTCTCATACTTGATAGCTAGATCCTGGGCTTTTTCTGGATTGCATCACGTAGTAATGAAGTACAACACTGAAACAGTCAATTAAACCTGGTTTCGATCAATATTTTAGAGAATAATTCATGTTAGGTCTAGGTTAGGTCTGGGATTAGCTCTCATCAGGCTCATTCTTTCGCATATTTCTCATACTTGATGGCTAGATCCTGGGCTTTTTCTGGATTGCATCACGTAGTAATGAAGTACAACACTGAAACAGTCAATTAAACCTGGTTTCCATCAATATTTTCGAGGACAACGCATGTTAGGTCTAGGTTTGGCCTGGGATTTGCCCTCATCAGGGTCATACTGTCGCAGTTTTAACATACTTGTTGAACGGATCCTGGGTTTTTTCTGGTTTGGTTCACGTAGTAATGTTGTACCACACTGAAACATTCAATTAAACCTGGTCTTGATAAATATTTTAGAGGATAACGCATGTTAGGTTTGGGTTAGGTCTAGGATTTGCCCTCATCAGGCTCATACTTTCGCATATTTCTCATACTTCATGGCTAGATCCTGGGCTGTTTCTGGATTGTATCACGTAGTAATGTGGTACCACGCTGAAACAGTCGACTAAACCTGGTTTCGATCAATATTTTAGAGGATAACGCATCTTAGGTCTGGGTTAGGTCTAAGATTTGCCCTGGTCAGGCTCACAGTTTAGCGTTTTTCACATACTTCTAAAACAGATCCTGGGCTTTCTCTGGTTTGGATCACGAAGTAGTGTGGTACCACACTGAAACAGTCCATTAAACCTGGTTTCGCTCAATATTTTAGAGGATAACGCATGTTAGGTCTATGTTAGGTCTGGGATTTGCTCTCATCAGGCTCATTCTTTCGCATATTTCTCATACTTGATGGCTAGATCCTGGGCTTTTTCTGGATTGCATCACGTAGTAATGTAGTACGACACTGAAACAGTCAATGAAACCTGGTTTCCATCAATATTTTAGAGGACATCGCAAGTTAGGTCTAGGTAAGGCCTGAGATTTTCACTGATCAGACTCATACTTTCGCATTCTTCACATACTTGTTGAACGGATTCTGGGTTTTTTCTGGTTTTGATCACGTAGTAATGTGGTACCACACTGAAACATTCAATTAAACCTGGTCTTGATAAATATTTTAGAGAATAACGCATGTTAGGTCTGGGTTAGGTCTAGGATTTGCCCTCATCAGGCTCATACTTTCGCATATTTCTCATATTTCATGGCTAGATCCTGGGCTGTTTCTGGATTGTATCAGGTAGTAAAGTGGTACCACACTGAAACATTCAATGAAACCTGGTCTGGATAAATATTTTAGAGGATAATGCATCTTAGGTCTGGGTTAGGTCTGAGATTTGCCCTCATCTGGCTCACAGTTTAGCGTTTTTCACATACTTCTTGAACAGATCCTGGGCTTTCTCTGGTTTAGATCACGAAGTAGTGTGGTACCACACTGAAACAGTCCATTAAACCTGGTTTCGCTCAATATTTTAGAGGATAACGCATGTTAGGTCTAGGTTAGGTCTGGGATTTGCTCTCATCAGGCTCATTCTTTCGCATATTTCTCATACTTCATGGCTAGATCCTGGGTTATTTTCTGGTTTGGATCACGAAGTAGTGTGGTACCACACTGAAACAGTCCATTAAACCTGGATTCGCTCAATATTTTAGAGGATAACGCATGTAAGGTCTAGGTTAGGTCTGGGATTTGCTCTCATCAGGCTCACAGTTTCGCGTTTTTCACATACTTGTTGTACAGATCCTGGGTTTTTTCTGGTTTGGATCGCGTAGTAATGTGGGACCACACTGAAACAGTCAATTAAACCTGGTTTCGCTCAATATTTTAGAGGATAACGCATGTTAGGTCTAGGTTAGGTCTGGGATTTGCTCTCATCAGGCTCATTCTTTCGCATATTTCTCATACTTGATGGCTAGATCCTGGGCTTTTTCTGGATTGCATCACGTAGTAATGTAGTACCACACTGAAACAGTCAATGAAACCTGGTTTCCATCAATATTTTAGAGGACAACACAAGTTAGGTCTAGGTAAGGCCTGAGATTTTCACTGATCAGACTCATACTTTCGCATTCTTCACATACTTGTTGAACGGATCCTGGGTTTTTTCTGGTTTTGATCACGTAGTAATGAGGTACCACAATGAAACATTCAATTAAACCTGGTCTTGATAAAAGTTTACAGAATAACGCATGTTAGGTCTGGGTTAGGTCTAGGATTTGCCCTCATCAGGCTCATACTTTCGCATATTTCTCATACTTCATGGCTAGATTCTGGGCTATTGCTGGATTGGATCACGTAGTAATGTGGTACCGCACTGAAACAGTCAATTAAATCTGGTTTCGATCAATATTTTAGAGAATAATTCATGTTAGGTTTGGGTTAGGTCTAGGATTTGCCCTCATCAGGCTCATACTTTCGCATATTTCTCATACTTCATGGCTAGATCCTGGGCTGTTTCTGGATTGTATCACGTAGTAATGTGGTACCACGCTGAAACAGTCGATTAAATCTGGTTTCGATCAATATTTTAGAGGATAACGCAAGTTAAGTTTGGGATAGGTCTGGGATTTGACCTCATCAGACTCATACTTTCGCATTCTTCACATACTTGTTGAACGGATCCTGGGTTTTTTCTGGTTTGGATCACGAAGTAGTGTGGTACCACACTGAAACAGTCCATTAAACCTGGTTTCGCTCAATATTTTAGAGGATAACGCATGTTAGGTCTGGGTTAGGTCTAGGATTTGCACTCATCAGGCTCATACTTTCGCATATTTCTCATACTTGATGGCTAGATCCTGGGCTTTTTCTGGATTGCATCACGTAGTAATGTAGTACCACACTGAAACAGTCAATGAAACCTGGTTTCTATCAATATTTTAGAGGACAACGCAAGTTAGGTCTAGGTAAGGCCTGAGATTTTCACTGATCAGACTCATACTTTCGCATTCTTCACATACTTGTTGAACGGATCCTGGGTTTTTTCTGGTTTTGATCACGTAGTAATGTGGTACCGCACTGAAACAGTCAATTAAATCTGGTTTCGATCAATATTTTAGAGAATAATTCATGTTAGGTTTGGGTTAGGTCTAGGATTTGCCCTCATCAGGCTCATACTTTCGCATATTTCTCATACTTCATGGCTAGATTCTGGGCTATTGCTGGATTGGATCACGTAGTAATGTGGTACCGCACTGAAACCGTCAATTAAATCTGGTTTCGATCAATATTTTAGAGAATAATTCATGTTAGGTTTGGGTTAGGTCTAGGATTTGCCCTCATCAGGCTCATACTTTCGCATATTTCTCATACTTCATGGCTAGATCCTGGGCTGTTTCTGGATTGTATCACGTAGTAATGTGGTACCACGCTGAAACAGTCGATTAAATCTGGTTTCGATCAATATTTTAGAGGATAACGCAAGTTAAGTTTGGGATAGGTCTGGGATTTGACCTCATCAGACTCATACTTTCGCATTCTTCACATACTTGTTGAACGGATCCTGGGTTTTTTCTGGTTTGGATCACGAAGTAGTGTGGTACCACACTGAAACAGTCCATTAAACCTGGTTTCGCTCAATATTTTAGAGGATAGCGCATGTTAGGTCTGGGTTAGGTCTAGGATTTGCACTCATCAGGCTCATACTTTCGCATATTTCTCATACTTGATGGCTAGATCCTGGGCTTTTTCTGGATTGCATCACGTAGTAATGTAGTACCACACTGAAACAGTCAATGAAACCTGGTTTCTATCAATATTTTAGAGGACAACGCAAGTTAGGTCTAGGTAAGGCCTGAGATTTTCACTGATCAGACTCATACTTTCGCATTCTTCACATACTTGTTGAACGGATCCTGGGTTTTTTCTGGTTTTGATCACGTAGTAATGTGGTACCGCACTGAAACAGTCAATTAAATCTGGTTTCGATCAATATTTTAGAGAATAATTCATGTTAGGTTTGGGTTAGGTCTAGGATTTGCCCTCATCAGGCTCATACTTTCGCATATTTCTCATACTTCATGGCTAGATCCTGGGCTATTTCTGGATTGGATCACGTAGTAAAGTGGTACCACACTGGAACATTCAATGAAACCTGGTCTGGATAAATATTTTAGAGGATAACGCATCTTAGGTCTGGGTTAGGTCTAAGATTTCCCCTCATCAGGCTCATACTTTCGCACACTTCACATACTCGTTGAACAGATCCTGGGTTATTTTCTGGTTTGGATCACATAGTAATGTCGTACCACACTGAAACAGTCGATTAAACTAGGTTTCGATCAATATTTTTGAGGATAACGCATGTTAGGTCTAGGTTAGGCCTGGGATTTGACCTCATCAGACTCATACTTTCGCATTCTTCACATACTTGTTGAACGGATCCTGGGTTTTTTCTGGTTTGGATCACGTAGTAATGTGGGACCACACTGAAACAGTCGACTAAACCTGGTTTCCATCAATATTTTAGAGGACAACGCAAGTTAGGTCTAGGTGAGGCCTGAGATTTTCACTGATCAGACTCATACTTTCGCATTCTTCACATACTTGTTGAACGGATCCTGGGTTTTTTCTGGTTTTGATCACGTAGTAATGAGGTACCACAATGAAACATTCAATTAAACCTGGTCTTGATAAAAATTTTACAGAATAACGCATGTTAGGTCTGGGTTAGGTCTAGGATTTGCCCTCATCAGGCTCATACTTTCGCATATTTCTGATACTTCATGGCTAGATCCTGGGCTATTTCTGGATTGGATCACGTAGTAATGTTGTACCACACTGAAACAGACAATTAAACCTGGTTTCGATCAATATTTTAGAGAATAATTCATGTTAGGTCTGGGTTAGTTCTGGGATTTGCTCTCATCAGGCTCCTTCTTTCGCATATCTCTCATACTTGATGGCTAGATCCTGGGCTTTTTCTGGATTGCATCACGTAGTAATGAAGTACAAAACTGAAACAGTCAATTACACCTGGTTTCGATCAATATTTTAGAGAATAATTCGTATTAGGTCTAGGTTAGGCCTGGGATTTGCCCTCATCAGGCTCATACTTTCGCAGTTTTAACATGCATGTTGACCTGATCGAGGGTTTTTTCTGCATTGGATCACGTAGTAAAGTGGTACCACACTGAAACAGTCCACTAAACCAGGTTTGGATCAATATTTTTGAGGATAACGCATGTTAGGTCTAGGTTAGGCCTGGGATTTTCACGCATCAGACTCATACTTTCGCATTCTTCACATACTTGTTAAACGGATCCTGGGTTTTTTCTTGTTTGGATCACGTAGTAAAGTGGTACCACACTGAAACAGTCCACTAAACCTGGTTTGGATCAATATTTTAGAGGATAATGCATGTTAGGTCTAGGTTAGCCCTGAAATTTTCACTCATCAGACTCATATTTTCGCATTCTTCAGATACTTGATGAACAAATCCTGGGTTCTTTCTGGTATGGTTCACGTAGTAATGTGGTACCACACCGAAACAATCATCTAAACCTGGTCTTGATAGATATTTTAGAGGACAACGCATGTTAGGTCTGGGTTAGGTCTAGGATTTGCCCTCATCAGGCGCATACTTTCGCATTCTTCACATACTTGTTGAACGGATCCTGGGTTTTTTCTGGTTTGGATCACGTAGTAATGTGGGACCACACTGAAACAGTCAATTAAACCTGGTTTCGATCAATATTTTAGAGAATAATTCATGTTAGGTCTAGGTTAGGTCTGGGATTTGCTCTCATCAGGCTCATTCTTTCGCATATTTCTCATACTTGATGGCTAGATCCTGGGCTTTTTCTGGATTGCATCACGTAGTAATGAAGTACAACACTGAAACAGTCAATTAAACCTGGTTTGCATCAATATCTTAGAGGACAACACAAGTTAGATCTGGGATAGGTCTGGGATTTGCCCTCATCAGGGTCATACTTTCGCAGTTCTAACATACATGTTGACCTGATCGAGTGTTTTTTCTGCTTTGGATCACGTAGTGAAGTGGTACCACACTGAAACAGTCCATTAAACCAGGTTTGGATCAATATTTTTGAGGATAACGCATGTTAGGTCTAGGTTAGGCCTGGGATTTTCACGCATCAGACTCATACTTTCGCATTCTTCACATACTTGTTAAACGGATCCTGGGTTTTTTCTGGTTTGGATCACGTAGTAATGTGGTACCACACTGAAACAGTCGATTAAACCTGGTTTCGATTAATATTTTTGAGGATAACGCATGTTAGGTCTGGGATAGGTCTGGGATTTGCCCTCATCAGGCTCATACTTTCGCAGTTTTAACATGCATGTTGACCTGATCGAGGGTTTTTTCTGCTTTGGATCACGTAGTAATGTGGCACCACACTAAAGCAGTCAATTAAACCTGGTTTCGATCAATATTTTAGAGAATAACGAAAGTTATGTCTAGTTTAGGCCTGGGATTTGTCCTCATCAGACTCATACTTTCGCATACTTCACATACTTGTTGAACAGATCCTGGGTTTTTTTCTGGTTTGGATCACGTAGTAATGTGGTACCACACTGAAACGGTCGATTAAACATGGTTTCGATCAATATTTTTGAGGATAACGCATGTTAGGTCTAGGTTAGGCTGAGGATTTTCACTCGTCAGGGTCATACTTTCGCAGTTTTAACATACATGTTGACCTGATCGAGGGTTTTTTCCGCTTTGGATCACGTAGTAAAGTGGTACCACACTGAAGCAGTCCATTAAACCCGGTTTGGATCAATATTTTAGAGGATAACGCATGTTAGGTTTGGGTTAGGTCTAGGATTTGCCCTCATCAGGCTCATACTTTCGCATATTTCTCATACTTCATGGCTAGATCCCGGGCTGTTTCTGGATCGTATCACGTAGTAATGTGGTACCACGCTGAAACAGTCAATTAAACCTCGTTTCGATCAATATTTTAGAGGATAACGCAAGTTAGGTCTGGGATAGGTCTGGGATTCGCCCTCATCAGGGTCATACTTTCGCAGTTCTAACATACATGTTGACCTGATCGAGTGTTTTTTCTGCTTTGGATCACGTAGTAAAGTGGTACCACACTGAAACAGCCCATTAAACCAGGTTTGGATCAATATTTTTGAGGATAACGCATGTTAGGTCTAGGCTAG
This sequence comes from Colletes latitarsis, assembly GCF_051014445.1. Taxonomy (NCBI): domain Eukaryota; kingdom Metazoa; phylum Arthropoda; class Insecta; order Hymenoptera; family Colletidae; genus Colletes; species Colletes latitarsis. The sequence goes on along the minus strand of NW_027488373.1, from coordinate 8,579,840 downwards.
GCCTGGGATTTTCACGCATCAGACTCATACTTTCGCATTCTTCACATACTTGTTAAACGGATCCTGGGTTTTTTCTGGTGTGGATCACGTAGTAATGTGGTACCACACTGAAACAATCAATTAAACCTGGTCATGATAAATATTTCAGAGGATAACGCTTGTTAGGTCTGGGTTAGGTCTAGGATTTGCCCACATCAGGCTCATACTTTCGCATATTTCTCATACTTCATGGCTGGATCCTGGGCTATTACTGGATTGGATCACGTAGTAATGTTGTACCACACTGAAACAGACAATTAAACCTGGTTTCGATCAATATTTTAGAGAATAATTCATGTTAGGTCTGGGTTAGTTCTGGGATTTGCTCTCATCAGGCTCATTCTTTCGCATATCTCTCATACTTGATGGCTAGATCCTGGGCTTTTTCTGGATTGCATCACGTAGTAATGAAGTACAAAACTGAAACAGTCAATTAAACTTGGTTTCGATCAATATTTTAGAGAATAATTCGTATTAGGTCTAGGTTAGGCCTGGGATTTGCCCTCATCAGGCTCATACTTTCGCAGTTTTAACATGCATGTTGACCTGATCGAGGGTTTTTTCTGCATTGGATCACGTAGTAAAGTGGTACCACACTGAAACAGTCCACTAAACCTGGTTTGGATCAATATTTTAGAGGATAATGCATGTTAGGTCTAGGTTAGCCCTGAAATTTTCACTCATCAGACTCATATTTTCGCATTCTTCAGATACTTGATGAACAAATCCTGGGTTCTTTCTGGTATGGTTCACGTAGTAATGTGGTACCACACCGAAACAATCATCTAAACCTGGTCTTGATAGATATTTTAGAGGACAACGCATGTTAGGTCTGGGTTAGGTCTAGGATTTGCCCTCATCAGGCTCATACTTTCGCATTCTTCACATACTTGTTGAACGGATCCTGGGTTTTTTCTGGTTTGGATCACGTAGTAATGTGGGACCACACTGAAACAGTCAATTAAACCTGGTTTCGATCAATATTTTAGAGAATAATTCATGTTAGGTCTAGGTTAGGTCTGGGATTTGCTCTCATCAGGCTCATTCTTTCGCATATTTCTCATACTTGATGGCTAGATCCTGGGCTTTTTCTGGATTGCATCACGTAGTAATGAAGTACAACACTGAAACAGTCAATTAAACCTGGTTTGCATCAATATCTTAGAGGACAACGCAAGTTAGATCTGGGATAGGCCTGGGATTTGCCCTCATCAGGGTCATACTTTCGCAGTTCTAACATACATGTTGACCTGATCGAGTGTTTTTTCTGCTTTGGATCACGTAGTGAAGTGGTACCACACTGAAACAGTCCATTAAACCAGGTTTGGATCAATATTTTTGAGGATAACGCATGTTAGGTCTAGGTTAGGCCTGGGATTTTCACGCATCAGACTCATACTTTCGCATTCTTCACATACTTGTTAAACGGATCCTGGGTTTTTTCTGGTTTGGATCACGTAGTAATGTGGTACCACACTGAAACAGTCGATTAAACCTGGTTTCGATTAATATTTTTGAGGATAACGCATGTTAGGTCTGGGATAGGTCTGGGATTTGCCCTCATCAGGCTCATACTTTCGCAGTTTTAACATGCATGTTGACCTGATCGAGGGTTTTTTCTGCTTTGGATCACGTAGTAATGTGGCACCACACTAAAGCAGTCAATTAAACCTGGTTTCGATCAATATTTTAGAGAATAACGAAAGTTATGTCTAGTTTAGGCCTGGGATTTGTCCTCATCAGACTCATACTTTCGCATACTTCACATACTCGTTGATAAGATCCTGGGTTTTTTCCTGGTTTGGATCACGTAGTAATGTGGTACCACACTGAAACAGTCGATTAAACCTGGTTTCCATCAATATCTTAGAGGACAACGCAAGTTAGGTCTGGGATATGTCTGGGATTTGCCCTCATCAGGCTCTTACTTTCGCGTTTTTCACATACTTGTTGAACAGATCCTGGGTTTTTTTCTGGATTGCATCACGTACTAATGAAGTACAACACAGAAACAGTCAATTAAACCTGGTTTCCATCAATATCTTAGAGGACAACGCAAGTTAGGTCTGGGATAGGTCTGGGATTTGCTCTCATCAGGCTCATACTTTCGCGTTTTTCACATACTTCTTGAACAGATCCTGGGTTTTTTCTGGTTTGGATCACGTAGTAGTGTGGTACCACACTGAAACAGTCGATTAAACCTGGTTTCGATCAATATTTTAGAGAATAATTCATGTTAGGTCTAGGTTTGGTATGGGATTTGCTCTCATCAGGCTCATTCTTTCGCATATTTCTCATACTTGATGTCTAGATCCTGGGCTTTTTCTGGATTGCATCACGTAGTAATGAAGAACAACACTGAAACAGTCAATTAAACCTGGTTTCCATCAATATTTTAGAGGACAACGCATGTTAGGTCTAGGTTAGGCCTGGGATTCGCCCTCATCAGGCTCTTACTTTCGCGTTTTTCACATACTTGTTGAACTGATCCTGGTTTTTTTCTGGTTTGGTTCACGTAGTAATGTGGTACCACACTGAAACAGTCCATTAAACCTGGTTTCGCTCAATATTTTAGAAGATAACGCATGTTAGGTCTAGGTTAGGTCTGGGATTTGCTCTCATCAGGCTCATTCTTTCGCATATCTCTCATACTTGATGGCTAGATCCTGGGCTTTTTCTGGATTGCATCACGTACTAATGAAGTACAACACAGAAACAGTCAATTAAACCTGGTTTCCATCAATATCTTAGAGGACAACGCAAGTTAGGTCTGGGATAGGTCTGGGATTTGCTCTCATCAGGCTCATACTTTCGCGTTTTTCACATACTTGTTGAACAGATCCTGGGTTTTTTCTGGTTTGGATCACGTAGTAGTGTGGTACCACACTGACACAGTCGATTAAACCTGGTTTCCATCAATATCTTAGAGGACAACGCAAGTTAGGTCTGGGATAGGTCTGGGATTTGCCCTCATCAGGGTCATACTTTCGCAGTTTTATCATGCATGTTGACCTGATCGAGGGTTTTTTCTGCTTTGGATCACGTAGTAAAGTGGTACCACACTGAAACAGTCCACTAAACCTGGTTTCGATCAATATTTTAGAGGATGACGCAAGTTAGGTCTGGGATAGGTCTAGGATTTGCCCTCATCAGGCTCATTCTATCGCTTATTTCTCATACTTGGTGGCTAGATCCTGGGCTTTTTCTGGATTGCATCACGTACTAATGAAGTACAACACAGAAACAGTCAATTAAACCTGGTTTCCATCAATATCTTAGAGGACAACGCAAGTTAGGTCTGGGATAGGTCTGGGATTTGCTCTCATCAGGCTCTTACTTTCGCGTTTTTCACATACTTGTTGAACAGATCCTGGGTTTTTTTTCTGGTTTGGATCACGTAGTAATGTGGTACCACACTGAAACAGTCGATTAAACATGGTTTCGATCAATATTTTTGAGGATGACGCATGTTAGGTCTAGGTTAGGCCGAGGATTTTCAATCATCAGACTCATACTTTCGCATTCTTCACATACTTGTTGAACGGATCCTGGGTTTTTACTGGTTTGGATCACATAGTAATGTGGCACCACACTGAAACAGTCAATTAAACCTGGTTTCGATCAATATTTTAGAGAATAATTCATGTTAGGTCTAGGTTTGGTATGGGATTTGCTCTCATCAGGCTCATTCTTTCGCATATTTCTCATACTTGATGTCTAGATCCTGGGCTTTTTCTGGATTGCATCACGTAGTAATGAAGTACAACACTGAAACAGTCAATTAAACCTGGTTTCCATCAATATTTTAGAGGACAACGCATGTTAGGTCTAGGTTAGGCCTGGGATTCGCCCTCATCAGGCTCTTACTTTCGCGTTTTTCACATACTTGTTGAACTGATCCTGGTTTTTTTCTGGTTTGGTTCACGTAGTAATGTGGTACCACACTGAAACAGTCCATTAAACCTGGTTTCGCTCAATATTTTAGAAGATAACGCATGTTAGGTCTAGGTTAGGCCTGGGATTTGCCCTCATCAGGGTCATACTTTCGCAGTTTTAACATGCATGTTGACCTGATCGAGGGTTTTTTCCGCTTTGGATCACGTAGTAAAGTGGTACCACACTGAAGCAGTCCATTAAACCCGGTTTGGATCAATATTTTAGAGGATAACGCATGTTAGGTTTGGGTTAGGTCTAGGATTTGCCCTCATCAGGCTCATACTTTCGCATATTTCTCATACTTCATTGCTAGATCCCGGGCTGTTTCTGGATTGTATCACGTAGTATTGTGGTACCACACTGAAACAGTCGATTAAACCAGGTTTCGATCAATATTTTTGAGGATAACGCATGTTAGGTCTAGGTTAGGCCTGGGATTCGCCCTCATCAGGCTCTTACTATCGCGTTTTTCACATACTTGTTGAACTGATCCTGGTTTTTTTCTGGTTTGGTTCACGTAGTAATGTGGTACCACACTGAAACAGTCCATTAAACCTGGGTTCGCTCAATATTTTAGAAGATAACGCATGTTAGGTCTAGGTTAGGCCTGGGATTTGCCCTCATCAGGGTCATACTTTCGCAGTTTTAACATGCATGTTGACCTGATCGAGGGTTTTTTCTGCATTGGATCACGTAGAAAAGTGGTACCACACTAAAACAGTCAATTAAACCTGGTTTCGATCAATATTTTAGAGGATAACGCAAGTTAGGTCTGGGATAGGTCTAGGATTTGCCCTCATCAGGCTCATTCTATCGCTTATTTCTCATACTTGGTGGCTAGATCCTGGGCTTTTTCTGGATTGCATCACGTAGTATTGTGGTACCACACTGAAACAGTCGATTAAACCAGGTTTCGATCAATATTTTTGAGGATAACGCATGTTAGGTCTAGGTTAGGCCTGGGATTTTCACTCATCAGACTCATTCTTTCGCATTCTTCACATACTTGTTGAACGGATCCTGGGGTTTTACTGGATTTGATCACGTAGTAATGTGGTACCACACTGAAACAGTCAATTAAACCTGGTTTCGATCAATATTTTAGAGGATAACGCAAGTTAGGTCTGGGACAGGTCTAGGATTTGCCCTCATCAGGCTCATTCTTTCGCATATCTCTCATACTTGATGGCTAGATCCTGGGCTTTTTGTGGATTGCAACACGTAGTAATGAAGTACAACACTGAAACAGTCAATTAAACCTGGTTTCGATCAATATTTTTGAGGATGACGCATGTTAGGTCTAGGTTAGGCCTGGGATTTTCACTCATCAGAGTCATACTTTCACATTCTTCACATACTTGTTAAACGGATCCTGGGTTTTTTCTGGTTTGGATCACGTAGTAATGTGGTACCACACTGAAACAGTCGATTAAACCTGGTTTCGATTAATATTTTTGAGGATAACGCATGTTAGGTCTGGGATAGGTCTGGGATTTGCCCTCATCAGGCTCATACTTTCGCAGTTTTAACATGCATGTTGACCTGATCGAGGGTTTTTTCTGCTTTGGATCACGTAGTAATGTGGTACCACACTAAAGCAGTCAATTAAACCTGGTTTCGATCAATATTTTAGAGAATAACGAAAGTTATGTCTAGTTTAGGCCTGGGATTTGTCCTCATCAGACTCATACTTTCGCATACTTCACATACTTGTTGAACAGATCCTGGGTTTTTTTCTGGTTTGGATCACGTAGTAATGTGGTACCACACTGAAACGGTCGATTAAACATGGTTTCGATCAATATTTTTGAGGATAACGCATGTTAGGTCTAGGTTAGGCCGAGGATTTTCACTCGTCAGGGTCATACTTTCGCACTTTTAACATACATGTTGACCTGATCGAGGGTTTTTTCCGCTTTGGATCATGTAGTAAAGTGGTACCACACTGAAGCAGTCCATTAAACCCGGTTTGGATCAATATTTTAGAGGATAACGCATGTTAGGTTTGGGTTAGGTCTAGGATTTGCCCTCATCAGGCTCATTCTTTCGCATATTTCTCATACTTCATGGCTAGATCCCGGGCTGTTTCTGGATCGTATCACGTAGTAATGTGGTACCACGCTGAAACAGTCAATTAAACCTCGTTTCGATCAATATTTTAGAGGATAACGCAAGTTAGGTCTGGGATAGGTCTGGGATTCGCCCTCATCAGGGTCATACTTTCGCAGTTCTAACATACATGTTGTCCTGATCGAGTGTTTTTTCTGCTTTGGATCACGTAGTAAAGTGGTACCACACTGAAACAGCCCATTAAACCAGGTTTGGATCAATATTTTTGAGGATAACGCATGTTAGGTCTAGGTTAGGCCTGGGATTTTCACGCATCAGACTCATACTTTCGCATTCTTCACATACTTGTTAAACGGATCCTGGGTTTTTTCTGGTTTGGTTCACGTTGTAATGTGGGACCACACCGAAACAATCAATTAAACCTGGTCTTGATAAATATTTTAGAGGATAACGCATGTCAGGTCTGGCATAGGTCTTGGATTTGCCCTCATCAGGGTCATACTCTCGCAGTTTTAACATGCATGTTGACCTGATCGAGGGTTTTTTCTGCTTTGGATCACGTAGTAAAGTGGTACCACAACTAAAACAGTCAATTAAACCTGGTTTCGATCATTATTTTAGAGGATAACGCAAGTTAGGTCTGGGATAGGTCTGGGATTAGCCCTCATCAGACTCATACTTTCGCACACTTCACATACTCGTTGATAAGATCCTGGGTTTTTTTCTGGTTTGGATCACGTAGTAATGTGGTACCACACTGAAACAGTCGATTAAACCTGGTTTCCATCAATATCTTAGAGGACAACGCAAGTTAGGTCTGGGATAGGTCTGGGATTTGCCCTCATCAGGCTCATACTTTCGCATATTTCTCATACTTCATTGCTAGATCCCGGGCTGTTTCTGGATTGTATCACGTAGGATTGTGGTACCACACTGAAACTGTCGATTAAACCAGGTTTCGATCAATATTTTTGAGGATAACGCATGTTAGGTCTGGGTTAGGTCTAGGATTTGCCCTCATCAGGCTCATACTTTCGCATATTTCTCATACTTCATGGCTGGATCCTGGGCTATTACTGGATTGGATCACGCAGTAATGTGGTACCACACTGAATCAGTCTATTAAACCTGGTTTCGATCAATATTTTAGAGAATAATTCATGTTAGGTCTGGGTTAGGTCTGGGATTTGCTCTCATCAGGCTCATTCTTTCGCATATCTCTCATACTTGATGGCTAGATCCTGGGCCTTTTGTGGATTGCAACACGTAGTAATGAAGTACAACACTGAAACAGTCAATTAAACCTGGTTTCGATCAATATTTTTGAGGATGACGCATGTTGGGTCTAGGTTAGGCCTGGGATTTTCACTCATGAGACTCATACTTTCGCATTCTTCACATACTTGTTGAACGGATCCTGGGTTTTTTCTGGTTTGGATCACGTAGTAATGTGGGACCACACTGAAACAGTCGATTAAACCTGGTATCGATAAATATTTTTGAGGATAACGCATGTTAGGTCTGGGATAGGTCTGGGATGTGCCCTCATCAGGCTCATACTTTCGCAGTTTTAACATGCATGTTGACCTGATCGAGAGTTTTTTCTGCATTGGAACACGTAGTAAAGTGGTACCACACTAAAACAGTCAATTAAACCTGGTTTCGATCAACATTTTAGAGGACAACGAAAGTTATGTCTAGTTTAGGCCTGGGATTTGCCCTCATCAGACTCATACTTTCGCATTCTTCACATACTTGTTGAACGGATTCTGGGTTTTTACTGGTTTGGATCACATAGTAATGTGGTACCACACTGAAACAGTCAATTAAACCTGGTTTCGATCAATATTTTAGAGAATAATTCATGTTAGGTCTAGGTTTGGTCTGGGATTTGCTCTCATCAGGCTCATTCTTTCGCATATTTCTCATACTTGATGGCTAGATCCTGGGCTTTTTCTGGATTGCATCACGTAGTATTGTGGTACCACGCTGAAACAGTCAATTAAACCTGGTTTCGATTAATATTTTAGAGGATAACGCAAGTTAGGTCAGGGATAGGTCTGGGATTCGCCCTCATCAGGCTCATACTTTTGCTTTTTTCACATACTTGTTGAACTGATCCTGGTTTTTTTCTGGTTTGGTTCACGTAGTAATGTGGTACCACACTGAAACAGTCAATTAAACCTGGTTTCAATCAATATTTTTGAGGATAACGCATGTTAGGTCTAGGTTAGGCCTGGGATTTTCACTCATCAGACTCATACTTTCGCATTCTTCATATACTTGTTGAACGGATCTTGGGTTTTTTCTGGTGTGGATCACGTAGTAATGTGGTACCACACTGAAACAATCAATTAAACCTGGTCTTGATAAATATTTTAGAGGATAACGCTTGTTAGGTCTGGGTTAAGTCTAGGATTTGCCCACATCAGGCTCATACTTTCGCATATTTCTCATACTTCATGGCTGGATCCTGGGCTATTACTGGATTGGATCACGTAGTAATGTTGTACCACACTGAAACAGACAATTAAACCTGGTTTCGATCAATATTTTAGAGAATAATTCATGTTAGGTCTGGGTTAGTTCTGGTATTTGCTCTCATCAGGCTCATTCTTTCGCATATCTCTCATACTTGATGGCTAGATCCTGGGCTTTTTCTGGATTGCATCACGTAGTAATGAAGTACAAAACTGAAACAGTCAATTAAACCTTGTTTCGATCAATATTTTAGAGAATAATTCATATTAGGTCTAGGTTAGGCCTGGGATTTGCCCTCATCAGACTCATACTTTCGCATACTTCACATACTTGTTGAACAGATCCTGGGTTTTTTTCTGGTTTGGATCACGTAGTAATGTGGTACCACACTGAAACAGTCGATTAAACATGGTTTCGATCAATGTTTTTAAGGATAACGCATGTTAGGTCTAGGTTAGGCCGAGGATTTTCACTTATCAGACTCATACTTTCGCATTCTTCACATACTTGTTGAACGGATCCTGGGTTTTTACTGGTTTGGATCACATAGTAATGTGGTACCACACTGAAACATTCAATTAAACCTGGTCTTGATAAATATTTTAGAGGTTAACGCATGTCAGGTCTGGCATAGGTCTGGGATTTGCCCTCATCAGGGTCATACTTTCGCAGTTTTAACATGCATGTTGACCTGATCGAGGGTTTTTTCTGCTTTGGATCACGTAGTAAAGTGGTACCACAACTAAAACAGTCAATTAAACCTGGTTTCGAGCATTATTTTAGAGGATAACGCAAGTTAGGTCTGGGATAGGTCTGGGATTAGCCCTCTTCAGACTCATACTTTCGCACACTTCACATACTCGTTGATAAGATCCTGGGTTTTTTTCTGGTTTGGATCACGTAGTAATGTGGGACCACACTGAAACAGTCAATTAAACCTGGTTTCGATCAATATTTTAGAGAATAATTCATGTTAGGTCTAGGTTAGGTCTGGGATTTGCTCTCATCAGGCTCATTCTTTCGCATATCTCTCATACTTGATGGCTAGATCCTGGGCTTTTTCTGGATTGCATCACGTAGTAATGAAGTACAACACAGAAACAGTCAATTAAACCTGGTTTCCATCAATATCTGAGAGGACAACGCAAGTTAGGTCTGGGATAGGTCTGGGATTTGCTCTCATCAGGCTCATACTTTCGCGTTTTTCACATACTTGTTGAACAGATCCTGGGTTTTTTCTGGTTTGGATCACGTAGTAGTGTGGTACCACACTGAAACAGTCCATTAAACCTGGTTTGGATCAATATTTTAGAGGATAACGCATGTTAGGTCTAGGTTGGGTCTGGGATTTTCACTCATCAGACTCATACTTTCGCATTCTTCACATACTTTTTAAACGGATCCTGGGTTTTTTCTGGTTTGGATCACGTAGTAATGTGGGACCACACTGAAACAATCAATTAAACCTGCTATTGATAAATATTTTGGAGGATAACGCATGTTAGGTCCGGGATAGGTCTGGGATTTGCGCTCATCAGACTCATACTTTCGAACACTTCACATACTCGTTGAACAGATCCTGGGTTATTTTCTGGTTTGGATCTCATAGTAATGTGGTACCACACTGAAACAGTCGATTAAGCCAGGTTTGGATCAATATTTTTGAGGATAACGCATGTTAGGTCTGGGATAGGTCTGGGATTAGCCCTCATCAGACTCATACTTTCGCACACTTCACATACTCGTTGATAAGATCCTGGGTTTTTTTCTGGTTTGGATCACGTAGTAATGTGGTACCACACTGAAACAGTCGATTAAACCTGGTTTCGATTAATATTTTTGAGGATAACGCATGTTAGGTCTGGGATAGGTCTGGGATTTGCCCTCATCAGGCTCATACTTTCGCAGTTTTAACATGCAAGTTGACCTGATCGAGGGTTTTTTCTGCTTTGGATCATGTAGTAATGTGGTACCACACTAAAGCAGTCAATTAAACCTGGTTTCGATCAATATTTTAGAGGATAACGAAAGTTATGTCTAGTTTAGGCCTGGGATTTGTCCTCATCAGACTCATACTTTCGCATACTTCACATACTTGTTGAACAGATCCTGGGTTTTTTCTGGTTTGGTTCACGTTGTAATGTGGTACCACACTGAAACAGTCGATTAAACATGGTTTCGATCAATGTTTTTAAGGATAACGCATGTTAGGTCTAGGTTAGGCCGAGGATTTTCACTTATCAGACTCATACTTTCGCATTCTTCACATACTTGTTGAACGGATCCTGGGTTTTTACTGGTTTGGATCACATAGTAATGTGGTACCACACTGAAACAGTCGATTAAACCTGGTTTCAATCAATATTTTTGAGGATAACGCATGTTAGGTCTAGGTTAGGCCTGGGATTTTCACTCATCAGACTCATACTTTCGCATTCTTCATATACTTGTTGAACGGATCTTGGGTTTTTTCTGGTGTGGATCACGTAGTAATGTGGTACCACACTGAAACAATCAATTAAACCTGGTCTTGATAAATATTTTAGAGGATAACGCTTGTTAGGTCTGGGTTAAGTCTAGGATTTGCCCACATCAGGCTCATACTTTCGCATATTTCTCATACTTCATGGCTGGATCCTGGGCTATTACTGGATTGGATCACGTAGTAATGTTGTACCACACTGAAACAGACAATTAAACCTGGTTTCGATCAATATTTTAGAGAATAATTCATGTTAGGTCTGGGTTAGTTCTGGTATTTGCTCTCATCAGGCTCATTCTTTCGCATATCTCTCATACTTGATGGCTAGATCCTGGGCTTTTTCTGGATTGCATCACGTAGTAATGAAGTACAAAACTGAAACAGTCAATTAAACCTTGTTTCGATCAATATTTTAGAGAATAATTCATATTAGGTCTAGGTTAGGCCTGGGATTTGCCCTCATCAGACTCATACTTTCGCATACTTCACATACTTGTTGAACAGATCCTGGGTTTTTTTCTGGTTTGGATCACGTAGTAATGTGGTACCACACTGAAACAGTCGATTAAACATGGTTTCGATCAATGTTTTTAAGGATAACGCATGTTAGGTCTAGGTTAGGCCGAGGATTTTCACTTATCAGACTCATACTTTCGCATTCTTCACATACTTGTTGAACGGATCCTGGGTTTTTACTGGTTTGGATCACATAGTAATGTGGTACCACACTGAAACATTCAATTAAACCTGGTCTTGATAAATATTTTAGAGGTTAACGCATGTCAGGTCTGGCATAGGTCTGGGATTTGCCCTCATCAGGGTCATACTTTCGCAGTTTTAACATGCATGTTGACCTGATCGAGGGTTTTTTCTGCTTTGGATCACGTAGTAAAGTGGTACCACAACTAAAACAGTCAATTAAACCTGGTTTCGAGCATTATTTTAGAGGATAACGCAAGTTAGGTCTGGGATAGGTCTGGGATTAGCCCTCTTCAGACTCATACTTTCGCACACTTCACATACTCGTTGATAAGATCCTGGGTTTTTTTCTGGTTTGGATCACGTAGTAATGTGGTACCACACTGAAACAGTCGATTAAACCTGGTTTCGATTAATATTTTTGAGGATAACGCATGTTAGGTCTGGGATAGGTCTGGGATTTGCCCTCATCAGGCTCATACTTTCGCAGTCTTAACATGCATGTTGACCTGATCGAGGGTTTTTTCTGCTTTGGATCACGTAGTAATGTGGTACCACACTAAAGCAGTCAATTAAACCTGGTTTCGATCAATATTTTAGAGGATAACGAAAGTTATGTCTAGTTTAGGCCTGGGATTTGTCCTCATCAGACTCATACTTTCGCATACTTCACATACTTGTTGAACAGATCCTGGGTTTTTTTCTGGTTTGGATCACGTAGTAATGTGGTACCACACTGAAACGGTCGATTAAACATGGTTTCGATCAATATTTTTGAGGATAACGCATGTTAGGTCTAGGTTAGGCCGAGGATTTTCACTCGTCAGGGTCATACTTTCGCAGTTTTAACATACATGTTGACCTGATCGAGGGTTTTTTCCGCTTTGGATCACGTAGTAAAGTGGTACCACACTGAAGCAGTCCATTAAACCCGGTTTGGATCAATATTTTAGAGGATAACGCATGTTAGGTTTGGGTTAGGTCTAGGATTTGCCCTCATCAGGCTCATACTTTCGCATATTTCTCATACTTCATGGCTAGATCCCGGGCTGTTTCTGGATCGTATCACGTAGTAATGTGGTACCACGCTGAAACAGTCAATTAAACCTCGTTTCGATCAATATTTTAGAGGATAACGCAAGTTAGGTCTGGGATAGGTCTGGGATTCGCCCTCATCAGGGTCATACTTTCGCTGTTCTAACATACATGTTGACCTGATCGAGTGTTTTTTCCGCTTTGGATCACGTAGTAAAGTGGTACCACACTGAAACAGTCCATTAAACCAGGTTTGGATCAATATTTTTGAGGATAACGCATGTTAGGTCTAGGTTAGGCCTGGGATTTTCACGCATCAGACTCATACTTTCGCATTCTTCACATACTTGTTAAACGGATCCTGGGTTTTTTCTGGTTTGGTTCACGTTGTAATGTGGGACCACACCGAAACAATCAATTAAACCTGGTCTTGATAAATATTTTAGAGGATAACGCATGTCAGGTCTGGTATAGGTCTGGGATTTGCCCTCATCAGGGTCATACTGTCGCAGTTTTAACATGCATGTTGACCTGATCGAGGGTTTTTTCTGGTTTGGATCACGTAGTAATGTGGTACCACACTGAAACAGTCGATTAAACCTGGTTTCGATTAATATTTTTGAGGATAACGCATGTTAGGTCTGGGATAGGTCTGGGATTTGCCCTCATCAGGCTCATACTTGCGCAGTTTTAACATGCATGTTGACCTGATCGAGGGTTTTTTCTGGTTTGGATCACGTAGTAATGTGGGACCACACTGAAACAGTCAATTAAACCTGGTTTCGATCAATATTTTAGAGGATAACGAAAGTTATGTCTAGTTTAGGCCTGGGATTTGTCCTCATCAGACTCATACTTTCGCATACTTCACATACTTGTTGAACAGATCCTGGGTTTTTTTCTGGTTTGGATCACGTAGTAATGTGGTACCACACTGAAACGGTCGATTAAACATGGCTTCGATCAATATTTTTGAGGATAACGCATGTTAGGTCTAGGTTAGGCCGAGGATTTTCACTCGTCAGGGTCATACTTTCGCAGTTTTAACATACATGTTGACCTGATCGAGGGTTTTTTCCGCTTTGGATCACGTAGTAAAGTGGTACCACACTGAAGCAGTCCATTAAACCCGGTTTGGATCAATATTTTAGAGGATAACGCATGTTAGGTTTGGGTTAGGTCTAGGATTTGCCCTCATCAGGCTCATACTTTCGCATATTTCTCATACGTCATGGCTAGATCCCGGGCTGTTTCTGGATTGTATCACGTAGTAATGTGGTACCACGCTGAAACAGTCAATTAAACCTCGTTTCGATCAATATTTTAGAGGATAACGCAAGTTAGGTCTGGGATAGGTCTGGGATTCGCCCTCATCAGGCTCATACTTCCGCATATTTCTCATACTTGATGGCTAGATCCTGGGCTTTTTCTGGATTGCATCACGTTGTAATGAAGTACAATACTGAAGCAGTCAATCAAACCTGGTTTCCATCAATATCATCGAGGACAACGCAACTTAGGTCTGGGATAGGTCTGGGATTTGCCCTCATCAGGCTCATACTTTCGCGTTTTTCACATACTTGTTGAACAGATCCCGGGTTTTTTCTGGTTTGGATCACGTAGTAATGTGGGACCACACTGAAACAGTCAATTAAACCTGGTTTCGATCAATATTTTAGAGAATAATTCATGTTAGGTCTAGGTTAGGTCTGGGATTTGCTCTCATCAGGCTCATTCTTTCGCATATCTCTCATACTTGATGGCTAGATCCTGGGCTTTTTCTGGATTGCATCACGTAGTAATGAAGTACAACACAGAAACAGTCAATTAAACCTGGTTTCCATCAATATCTGAGAGGACAACGCAAGTTAGGTCTGGGATAGGTCTGGGATTTGCTCTCATCAGGCTCATACTTTCGCGTTTTTCACATACTTGTTGAACAGATCCTGGGTTTTTTCTGGTTTGGATCACGTAGTAGTGTGGTACCACACTGAAACAGTCCATTAAACCTGGTTTGGATCAATATTTTAGAGGATAACGCATGTTAGGTCTAGGTTGGGTCTGGGATTTTCACTCATCAGACTCATACTTTCGCATTCTTCACATACTTTTTAAACGGATCCTGGGTTTTTTCTGGTTTGGATCACGTAGTAATGTGGGACCACACTGAAACAATCAATTAAACCTGCTATTGATAAATATTTTGGAGGATAACGCATGTTAGGTCCGGGATAGGTCTGGGATTTGCGCTCATCAGACTCATACTTTCGAACACTTCACATACTCGTTGAACAGATCCTGGGTTATTTTCTGGTTTGGATCTCATAGTAATGTGGTACCACACTGAAACAGTCGATTAAGCCAGGTTTGGATCAATATTTTTGAGGATAACGCATGTTAGGTCTGGGATAGGTCTGGGATTAGCCCTCATCAGACTCATACTTTCGCACACTTCACATACTCGTTGATAAGATCCTGGGTTTTTTTCTGGTTTGGATCACGTAGTAATGTGGTACCACACTGAAACAGTCGATTAAACCTGGTTTCGATTAATATTTTTGAGGATAACGCATGTTAGGTCTGGGATAGGTCTGGGATTTGCCCTCATCAGGCTCATACTTTCGCAGTTTTAACATGCAAGTTGACCTGATCGAGGGTTTTTTCTGCTTTGGATCATGTAGTAATGTGGTACCACACTAAAGCAGTCAATTAAACCTGGTTTCGATCAATATTTTAGAGGATAACGAAAGTTATGTCTAGTTTAGGCCTGGGATTTGTCCTCATCAGACTCATACTTTCGCATACTTCACATACTTGTTGAACAGATCCTGGGTTTTTTCTGGTTTGGTTCACGTTGTAATGTGGGACCACACCGAAACAATCAATTAAGCCTGGTCTTGATAAATATTTAAGAGGATAACGCATGTCAGGTCTGGCATAGGTCTGGGATTTGCCCTCATCAGGGTCATATTGTCGCAGTTTTAACATGCATGTTGACCTGATCGAGGGTTTTTTCTGCTTTGGATCACGTAGTAAAGTGGTACCACAACTAAAACAGTCAATTAAACCTGGTTTCGATCATTATTTTAGAGGATAACGAAAGTTATGTCTAGTTTAGGCCTGGGATTTGTCCTCATCAGACTCATACTTTCACATACTTCACATACTTGTTGAACAGATCCTGGGTTTTTTTCTGGTTTGGATCACGTAGTAATGTGGTACCACACTGAAACGGTCGATTAAACATGGCTTCGATCAATATTTTTGAGGATAACGCATGTTAGGTCTAGGTTAGGCCGAGGATTTTCACTCGTCAGGGTCATACTTTCGCAGTTTTCACATACTTGTTGAACAGATCCTGGGTTTTTTCTGGTTTGGATCACGTAGTAGTGTGGTACCACACTGAAACAGTCCATTAAACCTGGTTTGGATCAATATTTTAGAGGATAACGCATGTTAGGTCTAGGTTGGGTCTGGGATTTTCACTCATCAGACTCATACTTTCGCATTCTTCACATACTTTTTAAACGGATCCTGGGTTTTTTCTGGTTTGGATCACGTAGTAATGTGGGACCACACTGAAACAATCAATTAAACCTGCTATTGATAAATATTTTGGAGGATAACGCATGTTAGGTCCGGGATAGGTCTGGGATTTGCCCTCATCAGACTCATACTTTCGAACACTTCACATACTCGTTGAACAGATCCTGGGTTATTTTCTGGTTTGGATCTCATAGTAATGTGGTACCACACTGAAACAGTCGATTAAGCCAGGTTTGGATCAATATTTTTGAGGATAACGCATGTTAGGTCTGGGATAGGTCTGGGATTAGCCCTCATCAGACTCATACTTTCGCACACTTCACATACTCGTTGATAAGATCCTGGGTTTTTTTCTGGTTTGGATCACGTAGTAATGTGGTACCACACTGAAACAGTCGATTAAACCTGGTTTCGATTAATATTTTTGAGGATAACGCATGTTAGGTCTGTGATAGGTCTGGGATTTGCCCTCATCAGGCTCATACTTTCGCAGTTTTAACATGCAAGTTGACCTGATCGAGGGTTTTTTCTGCTTTGGATCATGTAGTAATGTGGTACCACACTAAAGCAGTCAATTAAACCTGGTTTCGATCAATATTTTAGAGGATAACGAAAGTTATGTCTAGTTTAGGCCTGGGATTTGTCCTCATCAGACTCATACTTTCGCATACTTCACATACTTGTTGAACAGATCCTGGGTTTTTTCTGGTTTGGTTCACGTTGTAATGTGGGACCACACCGAAACAATCAATTAAGCCTGGTCTTGATAAATATTTTAGAGGATAACGCATGTCAGGTCTGGCATAGGTCTGGGATTTGCCCTCATCAGGGTCATATTGTCGCAGTTTTAACATGCATGTTGACCTGATCGAGGGTTTTTTCTGCTTTGGATCACGTAGTAAAGTGGTACCACAACTAAAACAGTCAATTAAACCTGGTTTCGATCATTATTTTAGAGGATAACGAAAGTTATGTCTAGTTTAGGCCTGGGATTTGTCCTCATCAGACTCATACTTTCACATACTTCACATACTTGTTGAACAGATCCTGGGTTTTTTTCTGGTTTGGATCACGTAGTAATGTGGTACCACACTGAAACGGTCGATTAAACATGGCTTCGATCAATATTTTTGAGGATAACGCATGTTAGGTCTAGGTTAGGCCGAGGATTTTCACTCGTCAGGGTCATACTTTCGCAGTTTTAACATACATGTTGACCTGATCGAGGGTTTTTTCCGCTTTGGATCACGTAGTAAAGTGGTACCACACTGAAGCAGTCCATTAAACCCGGTTTGGATCAATATTTTAGAGGATAACGCATGTTAGGTTTGGGTTAGGTCTAGGATTTGCCCTCATCAGGCTCATACTTTCGCATATTTGTCATACTTCATGGCTAGATCCCGGGCTGTTTCTGGATTGTATCACGTAGTAATGTTGTACCACGCTGAAACAGTCAATTAAACCTCGTTTCGATCAATATTTTAGAGGATAACGCAAGTTAGGTCTCGGATAGGTCTGGGATTCGCCCTCATCAGGCTCATACTTTCGCATATTTCTCATACTTGATGGCTAGATCCTGGGCTTTTTCTGGATTGCATCACGTTGTAATGAAGTACAATACTGAAACAGTCAATCAAACCTGGTTTCCATCAATATCATCGAGGACAACGCAACTTAGGTCTGGGATAGGTCTGGGATTTGCCCTCATCAGGCTCATACTTTCGCGTTTTTCACATACTTGTTGAACAGATCCTGGGTTTTTTCTGGTTTGGATCACGTAGTAATGTGGGACCACACTGAAACAGTCAATTAAACCTGGTTTCGATCAATATTTTAGAGAATAATTCATGTTAGGTCTAGGTTAGGTCTGGGATTTGCTCTCATCAGGCTCATTCTTTCGCATATCTCTCATACTTGATGGCTAGATCCTGGGCTTTTTCTGGATTGCATCACGTAGTAATGAAGTACAACACAGAAACAGTCAATTAAACCTGGTTTCCATCAATATCTTAGAGGACAACGCAAGTTAGGTCTGGGATAGGTCTGGGATTTGCTCTCATCAGGCTCATACTTTCGCGTTTTTCACATACTTGTTGAACAGATCCTGGGTTTTTTCTGGTTTGGATCACGTAGTAGTGTGGTACCACACTGAAACAGTCCATTAAACCTGGTTTGGATCAATATTTTAGAGGATAACGCATGTTAGGTCTAGGTTGGGTCTGGGATTTTCACTCATCAGACTCATACTTTCGCATTCTTCACATACTTTTTAAACGGATCCTGGGTTTTTTCTGGTTTGGATCACGTAGTAATGTGGGACCACACTGAAACAATCAATTAAACCTGCTATTGATAAATATTTTAGAGGATAACGCATGTTAGGTCCGGGATAGGTCTGGGATTTGCCCTCATCAGACTCATACTTTCGCACACTTCACATACTCGTTGAACAGATCCTGGGTTATTTTCTGGTTTGGATCTCATAGTAATGTGGTACCACACTGAAACAGTCGATTAAGCCAGGTTTGGATCAATATTTTTGAGGATAACGCATGTTAGGGCTAGGTTAGGCCTGGGGTTTGCTCTCATCAGGCTCATACTTTCGCATATTTCTCATAATTCATGGCTAGATCCTGGGCTATTTCTGGATTGTGTCACGTAGTAATGTGGTACCACGCTGAAACAGTCAATTAAACCTGGTTTCGATCAATATTTTAGAGGCTAACGCAAGTTAGGTCTGAGATAGGCCTGGGATTCGCCCTCATCAGGCTCATACTATCGCGTTTTCCACATACTTGTTGAACTGATCCTGGGTTTTTTTCTGGTTTGGATCACGTAGTAGTGTGGTACCACACTGAAACAGTCCACTAAACCTGGTTTCGATCAATATTTTAGAGGATAACGCATGTTAGGTCTGGGTTAGGTCTAGGATTTGCCCTCATCAGGCTCATACTTTCGCGTTTTTCACATACTTGTTCAACAGATCCTGGGTTTTTTCTGGTTTGGATCACGTAGTAATGTGGTACCACACTGAAACAGTCCATTAAACCGGGTTTCGATCAATATTTTTGAGAATAATTCATGTTAGGTCTATGTTAGGTCTGTGATTTGCTCTCATCAGGCTCATTCTTTCGCATATTTCTCATACTTGATGGCTAGATCCTGGGCTTTTTCTGGATTGCATCACGTAGTAATGTAGTACCACACTGAAACAGTCAATGAAACCTGGTTTCCATCAATATTTTAGAGGACAACGCAAGTTAGGTCTGGGATAGGTCTGGGATTTGCCCTCATCAGGCTCATACTTTCGCATATTTCTTATACTTCATGGATAGATCCTGGGCTATTTTCTGGTTTGGATCACATAGTAATGTGGTACCACACTGAAACAGTCGATTAAACCAGGTTTCGATCAATATTTTTGAGGATAACGCATGTTAGGTCTAGGTTAGGCCTGGGATTTGCCCTCATCAGGGTCATACTTTCGCAGTTCTAACATACATGTTGAGCTGATCGAGGGTTTTTTCTGCTTTGGATCACGTAGTAAAGTGGTACCACACTGGAACAGTCCACTAAACCTGGTTTGGATCAATATTTTAGAGGATAATGCATGTTACGTCCAGGTTAGGCCTGAGATTTTCACTCATCAGACTCATACTTTCGCATTCTTCAGATACTTGTTGAACGGATCCTGGGTATTTTCTGGTATGGTTCACGTAGTAATGTGGTACCACACTGAAACAGTCGATTAAACCAGGTCTTGATAAATATTTTAGATGATAACGCATGTTAGGTCTGGGTTAGGTCTAGGATTTGCCCTCATACTTTCGCATATTTCTCATACTTCATGGCTAGATCCTGGGCTATTTCTGGTTTGGATCACGTAGTAATGTGGTACCACACTGAAACAGTCAATTAAACCTGGTTTCGATCAATATTTTAGAGAACAATGCAAGTCAGGTCTGGGATAGGTCTGGGATTTGCCCACATCAGGGTCATACTTTCGCATTTTTCACATACTTGTTGAACAGATCCTGGGTTTTTTCTGGTTTGGATCGCGCAGTGATGTGGTACCACACTGAAACAGCCCACTAAACCTGGTTTCGATCAATATTTTAGAGGATAACGAAAGTTATGTCTGGGTTAGGTCTGGGATTTGCCCTCATCAGACTCATGCTTTCGCATTTTTCATATACTTGTTGAACAGATCCTGGGTTTTTTCTGGTATGGATCACGTAGTAATGTGGTACCACACTGAAACAGCCCACTAAACCTGGTTTCGATCAATATCTTAGAGGATAACGAAAGTTATGTCTGGGTTAGGCCTGGGATTTGCCCTCATCAGACTCATGCTTTCGCATTTTTCATATACTTGTTGAACAGATCCTGGGTTTTTTCTGGTATGGATCACGTAGTAATGTGGTACCACACTGAAGCATTCAGTTAAACCTGGTCTTGATAAATATTTTTGAGGATAACGCATGTTAGGTCTGGGTTAGGTCTAGGATTTGCCCTCATCAGGCTCATACTTTCGCATATTTCTTATACTTCATGGATAGATCCTGGGCTATTTTCTGGTTTGGATCACATAGTAATGTGGTACCACTCTGAAACAGTCGATTAAACCAGGTTTCGATCAATATTTTTGAGGATAACGCATGTTAGGGCTAGGTTAGGCCTGGGGTTTGCTCTCATCAGGCTCATACTTTCGCATATTTCTCATAATTCATGGCTAGATCCTGGGCTATTTCTGGATTGTGTCACGTAGTAATGTGGTACCACGCTGAAACAGTCAATTAAACCTGGTTTCGATCAATATTTTAGAGGCTAACGCAAGTTAGGTCTGAGATAGGCCTGGGATTCGCCCTCATCAGGCTCATACTATCGCGTTTTCCACATACTTGTTGAACTGATCCTGGGTTTTTTTCTGGTTTGGATCACGTAGTAGTGTGGTACCACACTGAAACAGTCCACTAAACCTGGTTTCGATCAATATTTTAGAGGATAACGCATGTTAGGTCTGGGTTAGGTCTAGGATTTGCCCTCATCAGGCTCATACTTTCGCGTTTTTCACATACTTGTTCAACAGATCCTGGGTTTTTTCTGGTTTGGATCACGTAGTAATGTGGTACCACACTGAAACAGTCCATTAAACCGGGTTTCGATCAATATTTTTGAGAATAATTCATGTTAGGTCTATGTTAGGTCTGTGATTTGCTCTCATCAGGCTCATTCTTTCGCATATTTCTCATACTTGATGGCTAGATCCTGGGCTTTTTCTGGATTGCATCACGTAGTAATGTAGTACCACACTGAAACAGTCAATGAAACCTGGTTTCCATCAATATTTTAGAGGACAACGCAAGTTAGGTCTGGGATAGGTCTGGGATTTGCCCTCATCAGGCTCATACTTTCGCATATTTCTTATACTTCATGGATAGATCCTGGGCTATTTTCTGGTTTGGATCACATAGTAATGTGGTACCACACTGAAACAGTCGATTAAACCAGGTTTCGATCAATATTTTTGAGGATAACGCATGTTAGGTCTAGGTTAGGCCTGGGATTTGCTCTCATCAGGCTCATACTTTCGCATATTTCTCATACTTCATGGCTAGATCCTGGGCTATTTCTGGATTGTGTCACGTAGTAATGTGGTACCACGCTGAAACAGTCAATTAAACCTGGTTTCGATCAATATTTTAGAGGCTAACGCAAGTTAGGTCTGAGATAGGCCTGGGATTCGCCCTCATCAGGCTCATACTATCGCGTTTTCCACATACTTGTTGAACTGATCCTGGGTTTTTTCTGGTTCCGATCACGTAGTAATGTGGTACCACACTGAAACAGTCTATTAAACCTGGTTTCGATCAATATTTTAGAGGATAACGCAAGTTAGGTCTGGGATAGGTCTGGGATTTGCCCTCATCAGACTCAAACTTTCGCACACTTCACATACGCGTTGAACAGATCCTGGGTTATTCTCTGGTTTGGATCACATAGTAATGTGGTACCACACTGAAACAGTCGATTAAACCAGGTTTCGATCAATATTTTTGAGGATAAAGCATGTTAGGTATAGGTTAGGCCTGGGATTTTCACTCATCAGACTCATACTTTCGCATTCTTCACATACTTGTTGAACGGATCCTGGGTTTTTTCTGGTTTGGATCACGTAGTAATGTGGGACCACACTGAAACAAATAATTAAACCTGGTCTTGATAAATATTTTAGAGGATAACGCATGTTAGGTCTGGGTTAGGTCTAGGATTTGCCCTCATCAGGCTCATACTTCCGCATATTTCTTATACTTCATGGATAGATCCTGGGCTATTTCTGGATTGGATCACGTAGTAATGTGGTACCACACTGAAACAGTCAATTAAACCTGGTTTCGATCAATATTTTAGAGGATAACGCAAGTTAGGTCTGGGATAGGTCTGGAATTTGCCCTCACCAGGCTCATACTTTCGCGTTTTTCACATACTTGTTGAACAGATCCTGGGTTTTTTTCTGGTATGGATCACGTAGTAGTGTGGTACCACACTGAAACAGTCCACTAAACCTGGTTTCGATCAATATTTTAGAGGATAACGCATGTTAGGTCTGGGTTAGGTCTAGGATTTGCCCTCATCAGGCTCATACTTTCGCGTTTTTCACATACTTGTTCAACAGATCCAGGGTTTTTTCTGGTTTGGATCACGTAGTAATGTGGTACCACACTGAAACAGTCCATTAAACCTGGTTTCGATCAATATTTTTGAGAATAATTCATGTTAGGTCTATGTTAGGTCTGTGATTTGCTCTCATCAGGCTCATTCTTTCGCATATTTCTCATACTTGATGGCTAGATCCTGGGCTTTTTCTGGATCGCATCACGTAGTAATGTGGTACCACACTGAAACAGTCAATGAAACCTGGTTTCCATCAATATATTAGAGGACAACGCAAGTTAGGTCTGGGATAGGTCTGGGATTTGCCCTCATCAGGCTCATACTTTCGCATATTTCTTATACTTCATGGATAGATCCTGGGCTATTTTCTGGTTTGGATCACATAGTAATGTGGTACCACACTGAAACAGTCGATTAAACCAGGTTTCGATCAATATTTTTGAGGATAACGCATGTTAGGTCTAGGTTAGGCCTGGGATTTGCTCTCATCAGGCTCATACATTCGCATATTTCTCACACTTCATGGCTAGATCCTGGGCTATTTCTGGATTGTGTCTCGTAGTAATGTGGTACCACGCTGAAACAGTCAATTAAACCTGGTTTCGATCAATATTTTAGAGGCTAACGCAAGTTAGGTCTGAGATAGGCCTGGGATTCGCCCTCATCAGGCTCATACTATCGCGTTTTCCACATACTTGTTGAACTGATCCTGGGTTTTTTCTGGTTTGGAACACGTAGTAATGTGGTACCACACTGAAACAGTCTATTTAACCTGGTTTCGATCAATATTTTACACGATAACGCAAGTTAGGTCTGGGATAGGTCTGGGATTTGCCCTCATCAGACTCAAACTTTCGCACACTTCACATACGCGTTGAACAGATCCTGGGTTATTTTCTGGTTTGGATCACATAGTAATGTGGTACCACACTGAAACAGTCGATTAAACCAGGTTTCGATCAATATTTTTGAGGATAACGC
Organism: Colletes latitarsis; assembly: GCF_051014445.1. NCBI lineage: Eukaryota > Metazoa > Arthropoda > Insecta > Hymenoptera > Colletidae > Colletes > Colletes latitarsis. The sequence continues at coordinate 8,555,896 of NW_027488373.1, read as the reverse complement.
ATGTTAGGTCTAGGTTAGGCCTGGGATTTGCCCTCATCAGGGTCATACTTTCGCAGTTCTAACATACATGTTGAGCTGATCGAGGGTTTTTTCTGCTTTGGATCACGTAGTAAAGTGGTACCACACTGGAACAGTCCACTAAACCTGGTTTGGATCAATATTTTAGAGGATAATGCATGTTACGTCCAGGTTAGGCCTGAGATTTTCACTCATCAGACTCATACTTTCGCATTCTTCAGATACTTGTTGAACGGATCCTGGGTATTTTCTGGTATGGTTCACGTAGTAATGTGGTACCACACTGAAACAGTCGATTAAACCAGGTCTTGATAAATATTTTAGATGATAACGCATGTTAGGTCTGGGTTAGGTCTAGGATTTGCCCTCATACTTTCGCATATTTCTCATACTTCATGGCTAGATCCTGGGCTATTTCTGGTTTGGATCACGTAGTAATGTGGTACCACACTGAAACAGTCAATTAAACCTGGTTTCGATCAATATTTTAGAGAACAATGCAAGTCAGGTCTGGGATAGGTCTGGGATTTGCCCACATCAGGGTCATACTTTCGCATTTTTCACATACTTGTTGAACAGATCCTGGGTTTTTTCTGGTTTGGATCGCGCAGTGATGTGGTACCACACTGAAACAGCCCACTAAACCTGGTTTCGATCAATATTTTAGAGGATAACGAAAGTTATGTCTGGGTTAGGTCTGGGATTTGCCCTCATCAGACTCATGCTTTCGCATTTTTCATATACTTGTTGAACAGATCCTGGGTTTTTTCTGGTATGGATCACGTAGTAATGTGGTACCACACTGAAACAGCCCACTAAACCTGGTTTCGATCAATATCTTAGAGGATAACGAAAGTTATGTCTGGGTTAGGCCTGGGATTTGCCCTCATCAGACTCATGCTTTCGCATTTTTCATATACTTGTTGAACAGATCCTGGGTTTTTTCTGGTATGGATCACGTAGTAATGTGGTACCACACTGAAGCATTCAGTTAAACCTGGTCTTGATAAATATTTTTGAGGATAACGCATGTTAGGTCTGGGTTAGGTCTAGGATTTGCCCTCATCAGGCTCATACTTTCGCATATTTCTTATACTTCATGGATAGATCCTGGGCTATTTTCTGGTTTGGATCACATAGTAATGTGGTACCACTCTGAAACAGTCGATTAAACCAGGTTTCGATCAATATTTTTGAGGATAACGCATGTTAGGGCTAGGTTAGGCCTGGGGTTTGCTCTCATCAGGCTCATACTTTCGCATATTTCTCATAATTCATGGCTAGATCCTGGGCTATTTCTGGATTGTGTCACGTAGTAATGTGGTACCACGCTGAAACAGTCAATTAAACCTGGTTTCGATCAATATTTTAGAGGCTAACGCAAGTTAGGTCTGAGATAGGCCTGGGATTCGCCCTCATCAGGCTCATACTATCGCGTTTTCCACATACTTGTTGAACTGATCCTGGGTTTTTTTCTGGTTTGGATCACGTAGTAGTGTGGTACCACACTGAAACAGTCCACTAAACCTGGTTTCGATCAATATTTTAGAGGATAACGCATGTTAGGTCTGGGTTAGGTCTAGGATTTGCCCTCATCAGGCTCATACTTTCGCGTTTTTCACATACTTGTTCAACAGATCCTGGGTTTTTTCTGGTTTGGATCACGTAGTAATGTGGTACCACACTGAAACAGTCCATTAAACCGGGTTTCGATCAATATTTTTGAGAATAATTCATGTTAGGTCTATGTTAGGTCTGTGATTTGCTCTCATCAGGCTCATTCTTTCGCATATTTCTCATACTTGATGGCTAGATCCTGGGCTTTTTCTGGATTGCATCACGTAGTAATGTAGTACCACACTGAAACAGTCAATGAAACCTGGTTTCCATCAATATTTTAGAGGACAACGCAAGTTAGGTCTGGGATAGGTCTGGGATTTGCCCTCATCAGGCTCATACTTTCGCATATTTCTTATACTTCATGGATAGATCCTGGGCTATTTTCTGGTTTGGATCACATAGTAATGTGGTACCACACTGAAACAGTCGATTAAACCAGGTTTCGATCAATATTTTTGAGGATAACGCATGTTAGGTCTAGGTTAGGCCTGGGATTTGCTCTCATCAGGCTCATACTTTCGCATATTTCTCATACTTCATGGCTAGATCCTGGGCTATTTCTGGATTGTGTCACGTAGTAATGTGGTACCACGCTGAAACAGTCAATTAAACCTGGTTTCGATCAATATTTTAGAGGCTAACGCAAGTTAGGTCTGAGATAGGCCTGGGATTCGCCCTCATCAGGCTCATACTATCGCGTTTTCCACATACTTGTTGAACTGATCCTGGGTTTTTTCTGGTTCCGATCACGTAGTAATGTGGTACCACACTGAAACAGTCTATTAAACCTGGTTTCGATCAATATTTTAGAGGATAACGCAAGTTAGGTCTGGGATAGGTCTGGGATTTGCCCTCATCAGACTCAAACTTTCGCACACTTCACATACGCGTTGAACAGATCCTGGGTTATTCTCTGGTTTGGATCACATAGTAATGTGGTACCACACTGAAACAGTCGATTAAACCAGGTTTCGATCAATATTTTTGAGGATAAAGCATGTTAGGTATAGGTTAGGCCTGGGATTTTCACTCATCAGACTCATACTTTCGCATTCTTCACATACTTGTTGAACGGATCCTGGGTTTTTTCTGGTTTGGATCACGTAGTAATGTGGGACCACACTGAAACAAATAATTAAACCTGGTCTTGATAAATATTTTAGAGGATAACGCATGTTAGGTCTGGGTTAGGTCTAGGATTTGCCCTCATCAGGCTCATACTTCCGCATATTTCTTATACTTCATGGATAGATCCTGGGCTATTTCTGGATTGGATCACGTAGTAATGTGGTACCACACTGAAACAGTCAATTAAACCTGGTTTCGATCAATATTTTAGAGGATAACGCAAGTTAGGTCTGGGATAGGTCTGGAATTTGCCCTCACCAGGCTCATACTTTCGCGTTTTTCACATACTTGTTGAACAGATCCTGGGTTTTTTTCTGGTATGGATCACGTAGTAGTGTGGTACCACACTGAAACAGTCCACTAAACCTGGTTTCGATCAATATTTTAGAGGATAACGCATGTTAGGTCTGGGTTAGGTCTAGGATTTGCCCTCATCAGGCTCATACTTTCGCGTTTTTCACATACTTGTTCAACAGATCCAGGGTTTTTTCTGGTTTGGATCACGTAGTAATGTGGTACCACACTGAAACAGTCCATTAAACCTGGTTTCGATCAATATTTTTGAGAATAATTCATGTTAGGTCTATGTTAGGTCTGTGATTTGCTCTCATCAGGCTCATTCTTTCGCATATTTCTCATACTTGATGGCTAGATCCTGGGCTTTTTCTGGATCGCATCACGTAGTAATGTGGTACCACACTGAAACAGTCAATGAAACCTGGTTTCCATCAATATATTAGAGGACAACGCAAGTTAGGTCTGGGATAGGTCTGGGATTTGCCCTCATCAGGCTCATACTTTCGCATATTTCTTATACTTCATGGATAGATCCTGGGCTATTTTCTGGTTTGGATCACATAGTAATGTGGTACCACACTGAAACAGTCGATTAAACCAGGTTTCGATCAATATTTTTGAGGATAACGCATGTTAGGTCTAGGTTAGGCCTGGGATTTGCTCTCATCAGGCTCATACATTCGCATATTTCTCACACTTCATGGCTAGATCCTGGGCTATTTCTGGATTGTGTCTCGTAGTAATGTGGTACCACGCTGAAACAGTCAATTAAACCTGGTTTCGATCAATATTTTAGAGGCTAACGCAAGTTAGGTCTGAGATAGGCCTGGGATTCGCCCTCATCAGGCTCATACTATCGCGTTTTCCACATACTTGTTGAACTGATCCTGGGTTTTTTCTGGTTTGGAACACGTAGTAATGTGGTACCACACTGAAACAGTCTATTTAACCTGGTTTCGATCAATATTTTACACGATAACGCAAGTTAGGTCTGGGATAGGTCTGGGATTTGCCCTCATCAGACTCAAACTTTCGCACACTTCACATACGCGTTGAACAGATCCTGGGTTATTTTCTGGTTTGGATCACATAGTAATGTGGTACCACACTGAAACAGTCGATTAAACCAGGTTTCGATCAATATTTTTGAGGATAACGCATGTTAGGTATAGGTTAGGCCTGGGATTTTCACTCATCAGACTCATACTTTCGCATTCTTCACATACTTGTTTAACGGATCCTGGGTTTTTTCTGGTTTGGATCACGTAGTAATGAGGGACCACACTGAAACAAATAATTAAACCTGGTCTTGATAAATATTTTAGAGGAGAACGCATGTTAGGTCAGGGATAGGTCTGGGATTTGCCCTCATCAGGCTCATACTTTCGCGTTTTTCACATACTTGTTGAACAGATCCTGGGTTTTTTTCTGGTTTGGATCACGTAGTAGTGTGGTACCACACTGAATCAGTCCACTAAACCTGGTTTCGATCAATATTTTAGAGGATAACGCATGATAGGTCTGGGTTAGGTCTAGGATTTGCCCTCATCAGGCTCATACTTTCGCGTTTTTCACATACTTGTTCAACAGATCCTTGGTTTTTTCTGGTTTGGATCGCGTAGTAATGTGGTACCACACTGAAACAGTCAATTAAACCTGGTTTCGATCAATATTTTAGAGGCTAACGCAAGTTAGGTCTGAGATAGGCCTGGGATTCGCCCTCATCAGGCTCATACTATCGCGTTTTCCACATACTTGTTGAACTGATCCAGGGTTTTTTCTGGTTTGGATCACGTAGTAATGTGGTACCACACTGAAACAGTCCATTAAACCTGGTTTCGATCAATATTTTTGAGAATAATTCATGTTAGGTCTATGTTAGGTCTGTGATTTGCTCTCATCAGGCTCATTCTTTCGCATATTTCTCATACTTGATGGCTAGATCCTGGGCTTTTTCTGGATCGCATCACGTAGTAATGTGGTACCACACTGAAACAGTCAATTAAACCTGGATTCGATCAATATTTTATAGGATAACGCATGTTAGGTCTGGGTTAGGTCTAGGATTTGCCCTCATCAGGCTCATACTTCCGCATATTTCTTATACTTCATGGATAGATCCTGGGCTATTTCTGCATTGGATCACGTAGTAATGTGGTACCACACTGAAACAGTCAATTAAACCTGGTTTCGATGAATATTTTAGAGGATAACGCAAGTTAGGTCTGGGATAGGTCTGGAATTTGCCCTCACCAGGCTCATACTTTCGCATATTTCTCATACTTCATGGCTAGATCCTGGGCTATTTCTGGATTGTGTCACGTAGTAATGTGGTACCACGCTGAAACAGTCAATTAAACCTGGTTTCGATCAATATTTTAGAGGATAACGCAAGTTAGGTCTGGGATAGGTCTGGGATTTGCCCTCATCAGACTCAAACTTTCGCACACTTCACATACGCGTTGAACAGATCCTGGGTTATTTTCTGGTTTGGATCACATAGTAATGTGGTACCACACTGAAACAGTCGATTAAACCAGGTTTCGATCAATATTTTTGAGGATAACGCATGTTAGGTCTAGGTTAGGCCTGGGATTTGCTCTCATCAGGCTCATACTTTCGCATATTTCTCATACTTCATGGCTAGATCCTGGGCTATTTCTGGATTGTGTCACGTAGTAATGTGGTACCACGCTGAAACAGTCAATTAAACCTGGTTTCGATCAATATTTTAGAGGATAACGCATGTTAGGTCTGGGTTAGGTCTAGGATTTGCCCTCATCAGGCTCATACTTTCGCGTTTTTCACATACTTGTTCAACAGATCCTGGGTTTTTTCTGGTTTGGATCACGTAGTAATGTGGTACCACACTGAAACAGTCCATTAAACCTGGTTTCGATCAATATTTTTGAGAATAATTCATGTTAGGTCTATGTTAGGTCTAGAATTTGCCCTCATCAGGCTCATACTTCCGCATATTTCTTATACTTCATGGATAGATCCTGGGCTATTTCTGGATTGTGTCACGTAGTAATGTGGTACCACACTGAAACAGTCAATTAAACCTGGTTTCGATCAATATTTTAGAGGATAACGCAAGTTAGGTCTGGGATAGGTCTGGGATTTGCCCTCATCAGGCTCATACTTTCGCGTTTTTCACATACTTGTTGAACAGATCCTGGGTTTTTATCTGGTTTGGATCACGTAGTAGTGTGGTACCACACTGAAACAGTCCACTAAATCTGGTTTCGATCAATATTTTAGAGGATAACGCATGTTAGGTCTGGGTTAGGTCTAGGATTTGCCCTTATCAGGCTCATACTTCCGCATATTTCTTATACTTCATGGATAGATCCTGGGCTATTTCTGGATTGGATCACGTAGTAATGTGGTACCACACTGAAAGAGTCAATTAAACCTGGTTTCGATCAATATTTTAGAGGATAACGCAAGTTAGGTCTGGGATAGGTCTGGGATTTGCCCTCATCAGGCTCATACTTTCGCGTTTTTCACATACTTGTTGAACAGATCCTGGGTTTTTTTCAGGTTTGGATCACGTAGTAGTGTGGTACCACACTGAAACAGTCCACTAAACCTGGTTTCGATCAATATTTTAGAGGATAACGCATGTTAGGTCTGGGTTAGGTCTAGGATTTGCCCTCATCAGGCTCATACTTTCGCGTTTTTCAGATACTTGTTGAACAGATCCTGGGTTTTTTCTGGTTTGGATCACGTAGTAATGTGGTACCTCACTGAAACAGTCCATTAAACCTGGTTTCGATCAATATTTTTGAGGATAACGCATGTTAGGTCTAGGTTAGGCCTGGGATTTGCCCTCATCAGGGTCATACTTTCGCAGTTTTAACATGCATGTTGACCTGATCGAGGGTTTTTTCTGCTTTGGATCACGTAGTAAAGTGGTACCCCACTGAAGCAGTCCATTAAACCTGGTTTCGATCAATATTTTAGAGGATAACGCAAGTTAGGTCCTTGATAGGTCTGAAATTTGCCCTCATCAGCCTCATAATTTCGCACACTTCACACACTCTTTGAACAGATCCTGGGTTTTTTTCTGGTTTGGATCACGTAGTAATGTGGTACCACACTGAAACAGTCGATTAAACCTGGTTTCGATCAATATAATTGAGAATAACGCATGTTAGGTCTTGGTTAGGCCTGGGATTTTCACTCATCAGACTCATACTTTCGCATTCTTCACATTCTTGTTGACCGGATCTTGGGATTTTTCTGGTGTGGATCACGTAGAAATGTGGTACCACACTGAAACAATCAATTAAACCTGGTTTCGATCAATATTTTAGAGAATAATTCATGTTAGGTCTGGGTTAGGTCTGGGACTTGTCCTCATCAGGGTCATTCTTTCGCATATTTCTCATACTTCATGGCTGGATCCTGGGCTATTTCTGGATTGGATCACGTAGTAATGTGGTACCACACTGAAACAGTCGATTAAACCTGGTTTCGATCAATATAATTGAGAATAACGCATGTTAGGTCTTGGTTAGGCCTGGGATTTTCACTCATCAGACTCATACTTTCGCATTCTTCACATTCTTGTTGAACGGATCTTGGGATTTTTCTGGTGTGGATCACGTAGTAATGTGGTACCACACTGAAACAATCAAGTAAACCTGGTTTCGATCAATATTTTAGAGGATAACGTATGTTAGGTCTGGGTTAGGTCTAGGATTTGCCCTCATCAGGCTCATACTTTCGCATATTTCTCATACTTCATGGCTGGATCCTGGGCTATTTCTGGATTGGATCACGTAGTAATGTGGTACCACACTGAAACAGTCAACTAAATCTGGTTTCGATCAATATTTTAGAGAATAATTCATGTTAGGTCTGGGTTAGGTCTGGGACTTGTCCTCATCAGGGTCATTCTTTCGCATATTTCTCATACTTGATGGCTAGATCCTGGGCTTTTTCTGGATTGCATCACGCAGTAATGAAGTACAACACTGAAACAGTCAATTAAACCTGGTTTCCATCAATATTTTAGAGGACAACGCATGTTAGGTCTAGGTTAGGTCTGGGACTTGTCCTTATCAGGGTCATACTTTCGCAGTTTTAACATACATGTTGACCTGATCGAGGGTTTTTTCTGCTTTGGATCACGTAGTAAAGTGGTACCACACTGAAACTGTCCATTAAACCTGGTTTGGATCTATATTTTAGAGGATAACGCATGTTAGGTCTAGGTTAGCCCTGGGATTTTCACTCACCAGACTCATACTTTCGCATTCTTCACATACTTGTTGAACGGATCCTGGGTTTTTTCTGGTTTGGATCACATAGTAATGTGGTACCACACTGAAACAGTCGATTAATCCAGGCTTCGATCAATATTTTAGAGGATAACGCATGTTAGGTCTAGGTTAGCCCTGGGATTTACACTCACCAGACTCATACTTTCGCATTCTTCACATACTTGTTGAACGGATCCTGTGTTTTTTCTGGTTTGGATCACGTAGTAATGTGGGACCACACTGAAACAGTCAATTAATCCTGGTTTCGATCAATATATTAGAGAATAATTCATGTTAGGTCTAGGTTAGGTCTGGGATTTGCTCTCATCTGGCTCATTCTTTCGCATATTTCTCATACTTGATGGCTAGATCCTGTGCTTTTGCTGGATTGCATCACGTAGTAATGAAGTACAACACTGAAACAGCCAATTAAACCTGGTTTCCATCAATATCTTAGAGGGCAACGCAAGTTAGGTCTGGGATAGGTCTGGGATTTGCCCACATCGGGCTCATACTTTCGCGTTTTTCACATACTTGTTGAACAGAGCCTGGGTTCTTTCTGGTTTGGATCACGTAGTAGTGTGGTACCACACTGAAACAGTCCATTAAACCTGCTTTGGATAAACATTTTAGAGGATAACGCATGTTAGGCCTAGGTTAGGTCTGGCATTTTCACTCATCAGGCTCATACTTTCGCATTCTTCACATACTTGTTGAACGGATCCTGGGTTTTTTCTGGTTTGGATCACGTAGTAATGTGGGACCACAGTGAAACAATCAATTAAACCTGGTCTTCATAAATATTTTAGAGGATAACGCATGTTAGGTCTGGGATAGGTCTGGGATTTGCCCTCATCAGACTCATACTTTCGCACACTTCACATACTCGTTGAACAGATCCTGGGTTATTTTCTGGTTTGGATCACATAGTAATGTGGTACCACACTGAAACAGTCGATTAAACCAGGTTTCGATCTATATTTTTGAGGATAACGCATGTTAGGTCTAGGTTAGGCCTGGGATTTTCACTCATCAGACTCATACTTTCGCATTCTTCTCATACTTGTTGAACGGATCCTGGGTTTTTTCTGGTTTGAATCACGTAGTAATGTGGTACCACACTGAAACATTCAATTAAACCTGGTTTCCATCAATATCTTAGAGGACAACGCAAGTTAGGTCTGGGATAGGTCTGGGATTTGCCCACATCAGGCTCATACTTTCGCGTCTTTCCCTTACTTGTTGAACTGATCCTGGGCTTTTTCTGGTTTGGATCACGTAGTAACGTGGTACCACACTGAAACAGTCAATTAAACCTGGTCTCGATTAATATTTTAGAGAATAATTCATGTTAGGTCTAGGTTAGGTCTGGGATTTGCTCTCATCAGGCTCATTCTTTCGCATATTTCTCATACTTGATGGCTAGATCCTGGGCTTTTTCTGGATTGCATCACGTAGTAATGAAGTATAACACTGAAACAGTCAATTAATCCTGGTTTCCATCAATATCTTAGAGGACAACGCAAGTTAGGTCTGGGATAGGTCTGGGATTTGCCCACATCAGGCTCATACTTTCGCGTTTTTCACATACTTGTTGAACAGATCCTGGGTTTTTTCTGGTTTGGATCACGTAGTAATGTGGGGCCACACTGAAACAGTCAATTAAAGCTGGTTTCGATCAATATATTAGAGAATAATTCATGTTAGGTCTAGGTTAGGTCTGGGATTTGCTCTCATCAGGCTCATTCTTTCGCATATTTCTCATACTTCATTGCTAGATCCTGGGCTTTTTCTGAATTGCATCACGTAGTAATGAAGTACAACACTGAAACAGTCAATTAAACCTGGTTTCCATCAATATCTTAGAGTACAACGCAAGTTAGGTCTGGGATAGGTCTGGGATTTGCCCACATCAGGCTCATACTTTCGCGTTTTTCACATACTTGTTGAACAGATCCTGGGTTTTTTCTGGTTTGGATCACGTAGTAGTGTGGTACCACACTGGAACTGTCCATTAAACCTGGTTTGGATCAACATTTTAGAGGATAACGCATGTTAGGTCTAGGTTAGGTCTGGGATTTTCACTCATCAGATTCATACTTTCGCATTCTTCACATACTTGTTGGTCGGATCCTGGGTTTTTTCTGGTTTGGATCACGTAGTACTGTGGGACCACACTGAAGCAATCAATTAAACCTGGTCTTGATAAATATTTTAGAGGATAACGCATGTTAGGTCTGGGATAGGTTTGGGATTTGCCCTCATCAGACTCATACTTTCGCACACTTCACATACTGGTTGAACAGATCCTGGGTTATTTTCTGGTTTGGATCACATAGTAATGTGGTACCACACTGAAACAGTCGATTAACCCAGGTTTCGATCAATATTTTTGAGGATAACGCATGTTAGGTCTAGGTTAGGCCTGGGATTTCACTCATCAGACTCATACTTTCGCATTCTTCTCATACTTGTTGAACGGATCCTGGGTTTTTTCTGGTTTGAATCACGTAGTAATGTGGTACCACACTGAAACATTCAATTAAACCTGGTCTTGATAAATATTTTAGAGGATAACGCATGTTAGGTCTGGGATAGGTCTGGGATTTGCCCTCATCAGACTCGTACTTTCGCACACTTCACATACTCGTTGAACAGATTCTGGGCTTTTTCTGGTTTGGATCACGTAGTAATGTGGTACCACACTGAAACAGTCGATGAAACCTGGTTTCGATCAATATTTTAGAGGATAACGCAAGTTAAGTCTGGGATATGTCTGGGATTTGCCCTCATCAGACTCATACTTTCGCACACTTCACATACTCGTTGAACAGATCCTGGGTTATTTTCTGGTTTGGATCACGTAATAATGTGGGACCACTCTGAAACAGTGAATTAAACCTGGTTTCGATTAATATATTAGAGAATAATTCATGTTAGGTCTAGGTTAGGTCTGGGATTTGCTCTCATCAGGCTCATTCTTACGCATATTTCTCATACTTGATGGCTAGATCCTGGGCTTTTTCTGCTTCGCATCACGTAGTAATGAAGTACAACACTGAAACAGTCAACCAAACCTGGTTTCCATCATTATCTTAGAGGACAACGCAAGTCAGGTCTGGGATAGGTCTGGGATTTGCCCACATCAGGCTCATACTTTCGCGTTTTTCACATACTTGTTGAACGGATCCTGGGTTTTTTCTGGTTTGGATCACGTAGTAGTGTGGTACCACACTGAAACAGTCCATTAAACCTGGTTTGGATCAATATTTTAGAGGATAACGCATGTTAGGTCTAGGTTAGGTCTGGGATTTTCACTCATCAGACTCATACTTTCGCATTCTTCACATACTTGTTGAACGGATCCTGGGTTTTTTCTGGTTTGGATCACGTAGTAATGTGGGTCCACACTGAAACAATCAATTAAACCTGGTCTTGATAAATATTTTAGAGGATAACGCATGTTAGGTCTAGGTTAGCCCTGGGATTTTCACTCATCAGACTCATACGTTCGCATTCTTCACATACCTGTTGAACGGATCCTGGGTTTTTTCTGGTTTGGTTCACGTAGTAATGTGGTACCACACTGAAACATTCGATGAAACCTGATCTTGATAAATATTTTAGAGGATAACGCATGTTAGGTTTGGGTTAAGTCTAAGATTTGCCCTCATCAGGCTCATACTTTCGCATATTTCTCATTGTTAGGGGGAGGAGGTTAGAAAATACCTCGCCTAACGGGGGTCCGGATCTCGAGGGAAGGAACAGACGGAGAATAAGCGATACAATTATAATTTTATTTTCGCCGGATCGCCTTATGCGACCAAGCCGTTTATTTAGTCAATATAGGTTTTTGATAATCGGCCGACGTCTGCCAGACGATCAGTGTTGCGGCCTGTGTTGTTACCCTGAAACAGAAAGAGATACGACTAGGCGTTAAATACCTGTCGACGTGAGTCACGTCGCTTGTCTTTCTCTCTTTGGTACGCTCCTGGTCGGTGCTTGTCGCACCTAGGAGCGGGAATCTCTGCCGCCGCGATACGCAGCTAAGCTAGTGGATTGTACGTGTGTGAGCGTTCCCTTTAAACCGGGAATCGCTCGCTTTCTTCCAATTAGGGAATTTCCTCTCGGTTTTCTGTTCGACTGCAACACTTGATTGTCGCAGGAGAGGGTGCCTAGAGGGAGGTTGTAAGGCTCCAACCGTCACCCGGTCCTCGGCCCCTTACCGTCTTCGTATGCGTGTGTACGGAACACGATGCGGTGCAGTCTTTCAATGGCGTATAGGACGTCTTACTATTGAGACTGGCACCACGACGCCTTGTGAGTCGCGTTCTACGCGCAGTGACCGTACAAGACTCGTCCCACGCTCCGACTGGAAGGCGGCAAGTTCACCCAAGGTATTTACGCCAATAAGGCCCCTTTAGATGGTTGTAAGACCGTTCGATTGAATCAAGGGAGGATCGAGTCTTAATCTCGATACCTCTCGCACGACCGCTGTTTGCAGCGATACGCGGAAAATTCGGGAACTCGATGATACCAAAGAGTTTCCCGCAGTCTTTAATCGGGTCGTACTCACGACCGAATCGATTAACTGGTTTGATTCGACAACCGGAATTACACGCAGTTTACTGGGGGCAGTTTGCTTACGCAAGCTAATCCCGTAAAGCTGCGGCTATACGTCGGTTGCCCGCTTTGTGAAAATTCGAATAACTCGAACTTTCAACGTCGCGTGGGAATCAACCGCTAGAACCCGAGAATTTTCTTTATGCCTTTTTTTTTCTTAATTTGTTCGAATGCTCGAATAACTCGAAGCAATTCGAATATTGTGAGGGCCTGTTGAATTTCAACGAATGCTCGAATAACTCGAAGCAATTCGGAATATGTTAAATTAGGTAAAGCGTGATCGTTTATCGATCCGCGCTTGGCAGGCTCTCGTTAGCAAGTGACGGACGAGCACGCGCTGCCGAAAAGTACGCGTAAGAGAGGGGGAATCCTCCGACGCGCGGCGCTGTCGCCGTGGCTCTCGTCCGTCTTTTTCTAACATGTAATTATCGCACCTTCTCTATGGTCGAGCGTTTAACCGAAAAGTTCGAAATCGAACGTTACTGTACTGCTCGCGTGACTTACAGAAAAACTCAAGCAGCGAGAGTTTTTCTGCTGCCTTCTGTTTCGAGTCGCGGACGCGTCGACCTAGAATGTTCTGGTCGGTCGCGTATATTGAAAACAAAGCGGATTAACGGCTAATTACGGGTTTAAATAAATCGAATTAACTCGATCTTTAAACATACCGCCCCCCTTGCACGGTCCGTGCAATTTACATGGGGAGCCCTCTCCGCGGTCACTTCGCGATCGAAACACATAAAGAAGGTTGCAATGTTGAGAAAAAATTTTGTACTTGAAAAATTCAAGGTACTTACTCAGCGGCGAGATCGGCCCCGTCTATCCTCCAACACTTGGAGGGTGGCGAGGACAGTTTCCGCGATAGCGGTCCTGTCCGTTGTTTGGCGGTACCCGTGACGCCTATGCCGGGGGCGTTGAATTGCCGGATTTACCCTTTCCCTGGGGCGGTTTCCTCCGGCTTCCGGTGCTGGACCGCGGTTCCGTCGCCTCCGGGTGTTCCTGCACCGCTCGTTGGACCTGGGTGTCGCGGGGGTGGCGGCTGGTCCGAGGTCTGCACCTGCCGGTGGCCTCGCAGCAACGGCGGGTGGTACGGCGGTGCCCCGGTGCTCTCCCGGCGTCCTTGGGGCAGCTTCGGCGGGCCGGAATTTGAGGTCGATCAACCTCCCTCCTCTGGCCCACTTCAATTTGAAGTGGCCCCCGGGGGCCTTGCACCGGAGTCGCCTTGTTGACCATGGTACATGCGCCGGGATGGTCAAGACGTCTTGTCCTAGGTTCAACAAGAACGCTGGCGGCTGGGTGGCTGTCGGCCCAGGCAATACCTCTGGGGCGGCGGGGAGAGTTACGTCCACCAGCGTTTCTTGGGCCTCTGCAGCTCTTGATGTGCCGGAATGCGGTGGCTCCACGAGCTGCAGAAGTCGGTCGAACTGGTGATTGATATCGGGTGTCGGGGGTGACCCCACCACGGTCACTAAACTTTCGTCGCTACCACTGGAGGACATTGTTTCTAATTTCTCGTGAGGCGAGAACTGGGCGAATTTGTCCGCGGGTCCCGCTTTTACGCGTGGACCCTCGCGGATCGCTCCCTTCCAGGAAATTAGTCGGATAGTAGGGTATCACTTCCCCTCTCATCCTTCTGTCTCCGATGGCGTAGGATATGTGGGAATCAACACCGTTTTGATTTCAAACGGCTGTATTCCCTGTCCTTTTCTCTGTACAACAGGATTCGGGACTTTGTTTATCCTATGCGGCTCCTTCGTCGGCCGTTGTCGAAGTTGACTCATCGACGGGCAGTCTACACAGTCGCGTAATTGGACGCGTGTATGTAGATGTGGCCGTGCGTACTTTTACCACACGCACACGTCTGTCTCGGCCTGATAATACTTCCTCAATTCGTCCCATTTCCCACTGATTTGGGGGGAGAAGAGGATTTTGTACAAGAACCAAATCGTTTGGTTTTAACTGCACTTGGGTGGTGCGCCACTTATAGCGGCTCTGGAGATGCGTGAGGTAATCTCGCGTCCAATGTTTCCAGAGCTGCTCATGGAATTTTTGAATGGCCCTCCATCGCGTAAGCCGCGAGAGGGTTTCCGTTTCCACGGACTCGACCGGGAGTGCATTCATCGGTCCCCCAATCAGGAAGTGGCCCGGTGTAAGAGGTGCATAATCCTCGGGACAGTCGCTGAAAGCGGCGATCGGTCGCGAATTCAAGCTCGCCTCGATCTTACAGAGTAATGTCTGCATTTCTTCGCTTGTGGGCGTAAATTCTCCGAGGATGCGTTTCAGGTGATGCTTCACCGATTTCACACCGGCTTCTTGCATACCACCAAAGTGGGGTGCACTGGGTGGATTAAACTTCCACGTAATGCCCTTTTGACCGCACTTCGTTCTCATTTCTGGTGTATGATACACCGCATTGAAGTGTGCCTTCAATTCGCGATCCGCCCCTACGAAGTTTGTTCCGTTGTCACTGAACATACAGGACGGAACTCCTCGGCGAGCGATGAACCGGTCGAAGGCGGCCAGGAACGCACTCGTCGTATAATCGTGTACGAGTTCGATGTGCACGGCTCTTGTCGCGAAGCAGACGAACACAGCTATATACGCTTTATGAGCCGTTTTTCCCCGACCGGCGGAGTCGCGGACCCGAAACGGTCCAGCGTAATCGACTCCGCAGTTTGTAAAAGGTCGTGCCGCTTGGCTGCGCTCCGGTATTAAATCCTGCATGATTTGCGTGGATGTGTTCGCTTGCCATCTCACGCATCGTATGCATTGGTGGATAACCGTGCGCGCTGCGTTTCGGCACCCGATGATCCAGAATTTCTGTCTCACCGTGTACATGGTTAATTGCAAACCCCCGTGCAACGTGTCCACGTGGCATTGCCGAATTATCATGTTGGAAACATGATGTTTCGGCAGTATTATCGGGTGTTTCGTTTCCCATGTCAGCGTCGCGTTCTCCAATCTTCCGCCCACTCTCAAGACATGCTTGTCATCGAGGAAAGGGTTGAGGCCTTTCAAGGGAGACTTTGCAGGGATTCCCTTGTGCTCTTCTAAACACCGGTACTCTTCCGCAAAATGCGTACGTTGCAAGTAGCGTGCAATTCTTTCCGTTGCACGCTGCATTTCCCATGCTTCGACAACTTTTGCATCAAATGACCTCTGTTCTCCAGCCAGCGGCCTCCGGAGCCGGAGGCAATAGGCGGTGACTCGTAACAGCTTACTCCATTTGGAAAATCGGAATACGAAATCCCATTCCTTTTGTGGAGTCGCCAAGAGGGTATGCGATGCGCGTTTACCCTCCTCGGTCTCGAGAGAGGCCGGTGCTTTCGGCCAATTTTCCTCGGCTTGTCGAAGCCATTTCGGTCCAGAGATCCACAGCTCCGACTGAATGAGTTCCGCAGCTTCTACACCTCGCGAATTTAAATCTGCGGGGTTGAAGCGTGTGGGAACGTGTCTCCATTCAGCTTTCGGGAGCAAGGTCTGGATTTTTGACACGCGGTTGGCTATCACAACCTTCCATGTCGAAGCATGCTTTCTCAACCAGGCGAGTGCAATCGTAGAATCTGTCCAGCAGATTATACGGTCCATCTCTATGGGGAGGGACCGTTTCACGTGCACGACAAGCTCGGAGAGAAGTACAGCCCCGTTCAATTCCAGAACGGGGATGGATTGTGTTTTTATCGGAGCCACTCGGGTCTTTGCCATTATTAACGTTGTAAACACTTCATTGGTGTTCGTCGTCACTCGTAAATATGTGACGGCCGAGAAGGCAGCGAGCGACGCGTCGCAGAATCCGTGTAATTCCACAGAAGCTGCATTTGCTCCGTATCGGATCCATCTGGGGAATTTTAATTCCTTGAGACTGCTCCAATCCACGCAGAACGTGTTCCACGTTTTTTGCGTATCCGCGGAAATTTGATCGTCCCACTGGAGTTTCTCCAGCCATTGGGACTGCATCAAAATTTTTGCGCGAATTACGACTGGTGATAACCAGCCGAGCGGATCGAAGAGTTTCGCAATTTCCGAAAACAAGTTTCTTTTTGTCAGCGGTACCGCAGACGGTTGAAATCGTTGCAGATTAAAATAGAAATAGTCTCCGGAAGGGATCCAACGTAAACCAAGCACTTTTAATTCGGAATCATCGAACAGAGTGAGGTCTACGGCGTGGGAGTGAGCACTTTGGGGAATATTCTGCAATAATTGTGCCGAATTTCCAGCCCACTTTCTCAATTTAAACCCACCTCCCTGCAGGAGTTCGCAGACTTGCTTGCGAATTTTCTCGAGCAGGGATTTGTCGGGCGCTCCCATAAATACATCGTCGACGTATATATCCTTCTCGAGAATCGGAGCTGCGAGAGGGTACCTCTCTCCATCTTGTTCCTTTAATTCAAGAAGAGTACGCATCGATAAATATGGGGCGCACGCCGTACCGTATGTTACGGTATTTAATTCGAACGCTTTAAGCGGTTCGGTTGTTGACGTGCGCCAGACGATGCATTGAAAACGACGGTCCTGTGGGGCGACGAGAATTTGTCGAAACATCTTCTCGATGTCAGCCACCAACACGTACTCATACAGGCGCCATCTCGTTAAAACTGAGGTGATGTCATTTTGTAATTTTTGCCCTACGTGTAGGACGTCGTTAAGGGATCGCCCTCCGACCGTTCTGCTGGTTGCATTAAACACAACCCGCAATTTGGTCGTTGCACTTTCCGTGCGTATGACCGCTCGGTGCGGAATGTACAATCGTCCTTGGTCAACAGGCTCAATTTGAGTCATGTGACCTAATGATTCGTATTCCGCAAGGAACTCAGAGTATTCTCTGTCGAGGGTCGAATCCGCGTCGAGTTTACGCCGCAGCCTTGTTAATGCGGACAGCGCTATATGGAGCGAGCGTCCTAACGCTTCGTCCGGCCTTGAGTGATTCAAGGGCAATCGAACTATGAACCTTCCGGTCGCGTCCCGCCGTACGGTTTTTCGGAAGAGTGCTTCGCACTCTTCTTCCGCCTTCGAACGTACCGAAGTTACGGGGATTTCTTCGGTCTCCCAGAACCTTCGAATTGCGTAGTCCAGCGATTCGAGAACGGTGCAATGCAGCGTTCTTATGGTTTTCCGGGCTTCGCCTGCAGCGTTTATCGGGCCGGAAATAACCCAGCCGAACGCTGTTTCTTGGGCGATGGGACCATTGATCGACCCACGTCGGAAACCCGCTCGAATTATCTGAGCGTAAAGGTCCGCGCCGATAAGAATTTCTATTGTTTGATCGGCTGCAGGATTTGCGTCGGCCAGCGTTAATCCTCGGAACGCATTGTAAACAAGCGCGCTCGCCGTCGGTGTGCGGTAGGTCGTGATTTTCGGCACGACGTACGCGTTTCCAGTACACACCGGTTTCGCTTCGTTTTGCGAACCGAGGTTTAAATTTACGCTATATTTTATAGCTTGCGTTTGACCGCCCCCCAAGCCCGATACCGTAGCTGGGGTTCGTATCCGCTTAAGGTTGAGGTCGTTAGCCAGCCCAGCGGAGATAAAGGACGTCTCCGATCCTTGGTCCAACAGTGCGCGAGCGATTCGTGTCGCACCGTTCTTACCGAATACGCGCACTCGTGCCGTAGCTAACACCACAGGCCTCGGTGCGCCTGTACCGAGCGCGGTACAGTGCGACGTCGAGGCCGGCTTCACGTTAGCATTCGAAGCCGAGCTTTTTTGCCTTGGCTTCGATTTGGCCGATCGCGTTGGCTGGTCACTTACACGACTTTCCTGTTTTCTGCCGTGTGCGTTACTGGGTAACGGCCTCGCACTGGCTTCCTCTCGTGTGCATTCGTAGTGCAGCAGGGAATGGTGCCTCCCACTGCACTTGTGACACACCAGAGGGCTCTGGCACTGCATTACGGTGTGTGAGGAAGCGAGGCACTGCAAACACCATTGACGACTTCGTACGTATTGACTACGTACTCTTGCCGGCAATACTTTAAAATTATGGCATTGCAGTAATTGGTGTGGCCCAGCACAAAACCCGCACACTTCCGTTCGCACCGGCCTGACTCGTCCGTCGTGGTCCAAATTCGGCCCTCTTGGAATGGGAACCGGGTTGGAATTCACCACGACGTTGTGACTCCTCATGGCCTTTGAAGCGACACTCTTTTGTCGAGTGTCGATAAGCTTCGGTGCTCGAGGCTTCATTTCGGGCGCGAGGGCTGCCTCTCGCCGGTCTTCGTTCATCGAGAGCAAGGCTTGCGCATGATGGTCGATGAATTTCCTAACGTCTTCGAACGTAGGGTACTCGGTCGAGGGGCCCAACGTCCTCTGCCATTCCAACTCCAGTTTTGGAGTGAAATGTTGTTTCGCCCAGTGAGCGAGCAGCCATTCGAACAGCTGCTCGGGGGTTCCTCTTTTTCGGAGGGCAGCAATCGTCTCTGTATAATCCACAGTGATTTGTTGCATGCTGGCCAAATCGTTTAAATCGATCGGCTTCAAGTGCAGCAGTTTGTCCAGCAGTTTCCCGGTTATCAAACGTGGAAGGCCGTATTTCTCTTTTAGAGTTTTCCAGGCTTCCGGGAAATTTCGTCCGACGATTTCAAATGACGAAATCGTCGCGAGAGCTGGTCCCTCCAAGCATGCGTTCAGATGAAATAATCTCTGTACGTCCAAGAGCGATGCGTTTCGGATCACACCTGAGGTGAAAAGATCCTCGAAATGTTCCCATTCTCGAGGGTCACCTCCGAATTTCGGCAATCGCTGCTTCGGGAGCTCGATTAGCATGTTGGGTGGCTGTACTTCCGTTGTCGCTGGTTTGGCTTCAGCGACTATTCGGTCGATCTCAGTGGTAACGTAATTCTGGAATTCCTGGAATTCGTTTTCCGCACTGAGGAGGTAGCCCGGCTTAAATAGCACGTAGGCTTGTCTTTTCGCGGCGGGAATCATTCTCCGCACGCTCATGTACAACGTTCGGGTATCACGCCATAACTGCGTGGCGTATGTGAGTTTTTCCTCAAGGAGTTTCTCCGAGTACTTGGCTCTACCCATCTTTTTTAGATTAACGGTCAATGCTTTGAGACGATCGAACTCTTCGGTTAATTCCGTGAGTTGATCCTCAAGGTCGGACCGCGACAGTTCCTCTGATACCGCCATAGTGATTTATCGAGGGGCAATCAACTCGATTTAAACTCTGTCGTGGTAAACCTTCACGCACAAGAGTGTTCACTCTTTTCCCGTTCCAATCAACCTCGTTTCGATCCGGCTCGAAGGACCTTATGTTAGGGGGAGGAGGTTAGAAAATACCTCGCCTAACGGGGGTCCGGATCTCGAGGGAAGGAACAGACGGAGAATAAGCGATACAATTATAATTTTATTTTCGCCGGATCGCCTTATGCGACCAAGCCGTTTATTTAGTCAATATAGGTTTTTGATAATCGGCCGACGTCTGCCAGACGATCAGTGTTGCGGCCTGTGTTGTTACCCTGAAACAGAAAGAGATACGACTAGGCGTTAAATACCTGTCGACGTGAGTCACGTCGCTTGTCTTTCTCTCTTTGGTACGCTCCTGGTCGGTGCTTGTCGCACCTAGGAGCGGGAATCTCTGCCGCCGCGATACGCAGCTAAGCTAGTGGATTGTACGTGTGTGAGCGTTCCCTTTAAACCGGGAATCGCTCGCTTTCTTCCAATTAGGGAATTTCCTCTCGGTTTTCTGTTCGACTGCAACACTTGATTGTCGCAGGAGAGGGTGCCTAGAGGGAGGTTGTAAGGCTCCAACCGTCACCCGGTCCTCGGCCCCTTACCGTCTTCGTATGCGTGTGTACGGAACACGATGCGGTGCAGTCTTTCAATGGCGTATAGGACGTCTTACTATTGAGACTGGCACCACGACGCCTTGTGAGTCGCGTTCTACGCGCAGTGACCGTACAAGACTGGCGATCAGAGAACAACGCTCTGGCATTCGCCGGAAGCTGGGCTTAGAATAACTCGTCCCACGCTCCGACTGGAAGGCGGCAAGTCCACCCAAGGTATTTACGCCAATAAGGCCCCTTTAGATGGTTGTAAGACCGTTCGATTGAATCAAGGGAGGATCGAGTCTTAATCTCGATACCTCTCGCACGACCGCTGTTTGCAGCGATACGCGGAAAATTCGGGAACTCGATGATACCAAAGAGTTTCCCGCAGTCTTTAATCGGGTCGTACTCACGACCGAATCGATTAACTGGTTTGATTCGACAACCGGAATTACACGCAGTTTACTGGGGGCAGTTTGCTTACGCAAGCTAATCCCGTAAAGCTGCGGCTATACGTCGGTTGCCCGCTTTGTGAAAATTCGAATAACTCGAACTTTCAACGTCGCGTGGGAATCAACCGCTAGAACCCGAGAATTTTCTTTATGCCTTTTTTTTTCTTAATTTGTTCGAATGCTCGAATAACTCGAAGCAATTCGAATATTGTGAGGGCCTGTTGAATTTCAACGAATGCTCGAATAACTCGAAGCAATTCGGAATATGTTAAATTAGGTAAAGCGTGATCGTTTATCGATCCGCGCTTGGCAGGCTCTCGTTAGCAAGTGACGGACGAGCACGCGCTGCCGAAAAGTACGCGTAAGAGAGGGGGAATCCTCCGACGCGCGGCGCTGTCGCCGTGGCTCTCGTCCGTCTTTTTCTAACATGTAATTATCGCACCTTCTCTATGGTCGAGCGTTTAACCGAAAAGTTCGAAATCGAACGTTACTGTACTGCTCGCGTGACTTACAGAAAAACTCAAGGAGCGAGAGTTTTTCTGCTGCCTTCTGTTTCGAGTCGCGGACGCGTCGACCTAGAATGTTCTGGTCGGTCGCGTATATTGAAAACAAAGCGGATTAACGGCTAATTACGGGTTTAAATAAATCGAATTAACTCGATCTTTAAACACTCATACTTCATGGCTAGATCCTGGGCTGTCTCTGGATTGTATCACGTAGTAATGTGGTACCACGCTGAAACAGTCAATTAAACCTGGTTTCGATCAATATTTTAGAGGATAACGCAAGTTAGGTCTGGCATAGGTCTTGGATTCGCCCTCATCAGGCTCATACTTTCGCGTCTTTCACTTACTTGTTGAACTGATCCTGGGCTTTTTCTGGTTTGGATCACGTAGTAATGTGGTACCACACTGAAACAGTCAATTAAACCTGGTTTCGATCAATATTTTAGAGAATAATTCATGTTAGGTCTAGGTTAGGTCTGGAATTTGCTCTCATCAGGCTCATTCTTTCGCATATTTCTCATACTTGATGGCTAGATCCTGGGCTTTTTCTGGATTGCATCACGTAGTAATGAAGTACAACACTGAAACAGTCAATTAAACCTGGTTTCCATCAATATCTTAGAGGACAACGCAAGTTAGGTCTGGGATAGGTCTGGGATTTGCCCACATCAGGCTCATACTTTCGCGTTTTTCACATACTTGTTGAACAGATCCTGGGTTTTTTCTGGTTTGGATCACGTAGTAATGTGGGACCACACTGAAACAGTCAATTAAACCTGGTTTCGATCAATATATTAGAGAATAATTCATGTTAGGTCTAGGTTAGGTCTGGGATTTGCTCCCATCGGGCTCATTCTTTCGCATATTTCTCATACTTGATGGCTAGATCCTGGGCGTTTCTGGATTGCATCACGTAGTAATGAAGTACAACACTGAAACAGACAATTAAACCTGGTTTCCATCAATATCTTAGAGGACAACGCAACTTAGGTCTGGGATAGGTCTGGGATTTGCCCACATCAGGCTCATACTTTCGCGTTTTTCACATACTTGTTGAACAGATCCTGGGTTTTTTCTGGTTTGGATCACGTAGTAATGTGGGACCACACTGAAACAATCAATTAAACCTGGTCTTGATAAATATTTTAGAGGATAACGCATGTTAGGTCTGGGATAGGTCTGGGATTTGCCCTCATCAGACTCGTACTTTCGCACACTTCACATACTCGTTGAACAGATCCTGGGCTTTTTCTGGTTTGGATCACGTAGTAATGTGGTACCACACTGAAACAGTCGATGAAACCTGGTTTCGATCAATATTTTAGAGGATAACGCAAGTTAAGTCTGGGATATGTCTGGGATTTGCCCTCATCAGACTCATACTTTCGCACACTTCACATACTCGTTGAACAGATCCTGGGTTATTTTCTGGTTTGGATCACGTAATAATGTGGGACCACACTGAAACAGTCAATTAAACCTGGTCTTGATAAATATTTTAGAGGATAACGCATGTTAGGTCTGGGATAGGTCTGGGATTTGCCCTCATCAGACTCGTACTTTCGCACACTTCACATACTCGTTGAACAGATCCTGGGCGTTTTCTGGTTTGGATCACGTAGTAGTGTGGTACCACACTGAAACAGTCCATTAAACCTGGTTTGGATCAACATTTTAGAGGATAACGCATGTTAGGTCTAGGTTAGGTCTGGGATTTTCACTCATCAGACTCATACTTTCGCATTCTTCACATACTTGTTGAACGGATCCTGGGTTTTTTCTGGATTGGATCACGTAGTAATGTGGGACCACACTGAAACAATCAATTAAACCTGGTCTTGATAAATATTTTAGAGGATAACGCATGTTAGGTCTGGGATAGGTCTGGGATTTGCCCTCATCAGACACATACTCTCGCATTCTCCACATACTTGTTGAACAGATCCTGGGTTTTTTCAGGTTTGGATCACGTAGTAATGTGGTACCACACTGAAACATTCAATTAAACCTTGTCTTGATAAGTATTTTAGAGGATAACGCATGTTAGGTCTGGGTTAGGTCTATGATTTGCCCTCATCAGGCTCATACTTTCGCATGTTACTCATACTTGATGGCTAGATCCAGGGCTTTTTCTGGATTGGATCACGTAGTAATGTGGTACCACACTGAAACAGTCAATTAAACCTGGTCTTGATAAATATTTTAGAGGATAACGCATGTTAGATCTAGGTTAGGCCTGGGATTTGCCCTCATCAGACTCATACTTTCGCACACTTCACATACTCGTTGAACAGATCCTGGGTTATTTTCTGGTTTGGATCACGTAGTAATATGGGACCACACTGAAACAATCAATTAAACCTGGTCTTGATAAATATTTTAGAGGATAACGCATGTTAGGTCTGGGATAGGTCTGGGATTTGCCCTCATCAGGCTCATACTTTCGCGTTTTTCACATACTTGTTGAACAGATCCTGGGTTTTTTCTGGTTTGGTTCACGTAGTAGTGTGGTACCACACTGAAACAGTCCATTAAACCTGGTTTGGATTAACATTTTAGAGGATAACGCATGTTAGGTCTAGGTTAGGTCTGGGATTTTCACTCATCAGACTCATACTTTCGCATTCTTCACATACTTGTTGAACGGATCCTGTGTTTTTTCTGGTTTGGATCACGTAGTAATGTGGGACCACACTGAAACAATCAATAAAACCTGGTCTTGATAAATATTTTAGAGGATAACGCATGTTAGGTCTGGGATAGGTCTGGGATTTGCCCTCATCAGACTCATACTTTCGCACACTTCACATACTCGTTGAACAGATCCTGGGTTATTTTCTGGTTTGGATCACATAGTAATGTGGTACCACACTGAAACAGTCAATTAAACCTGGTTTTGATCAATATTTTAGGGAATAATTCGTGTTACGTCTAGGTTAGGTCTGGGATTTGCTCTCATCAGGCTCATTCTTTCGCATATTTCTCGTACTTCATGGCTGGATCCTGGGCTCTTTCTGGATTGGATCACGTAGTAATGTGGTTCCACACTGAAACAGTCAATTAAACCTGGTTTTGATCAATATTTTAGAGAATAATTCATGTTAGGTCTAGGTAAGGTCTGGGATTTGCTCTCATCAGGCTCATTCTTTCGCATATTTCTCATACTTGACGGCTAGATCCTGGGCTTTTTCTGGATTGCATCACGTAGTAATGAAGTACAACACTGAAACAGTCAATTAAACCTGGTTTCGATCAATATTTTAGAGAATAATTCATGTTAGGTCCGGGTTAGGTCTAGGATTTGCCCTCATCAGGCTCATACCTTCGCATATTTCTCATACTTCATGGCTAGATCCTGGGCTGTTTCTGGATTGTATCACGTAGCAATGTGGTACCACGCTGAAACAGTCAATTAAACCTGGTTTCGATCAATATTTTAGAGGATAGCGCAAGTTAGGTCTGGGATAGGTCTGGGATTTTCCCTCAACAGGCTCATACTTTCGCGTTTTTCACATACTCGTTGAACAGATCCTGGGTTTTTTCTGGTTTGGATCACGTAGTAATGTGGTACCACACTGAAACAGTCAATTAAACCTGGTTTCGATCAATATTTTAGAGAATAATTCATGTTAGGTCTAGGTTAGGTCTGGGATTTGCTCTCATCAGGCTCATACTTTCGCACACTTCACATACTCGTTTGACAGATCCTGTGTTATTTTCTGGTTTGGATCGCATAGTAATGTGGTACCACACTGAAACAGTCGATTAAACCAGGTTTCGATCAATATTTTTGAGGATAACGCACGTTAGGTCTAGGTTAGGCCTGGGATTTTCACTCATCAGACTCATACTTTCGCATTCTTCACATACTTTTTGAACGGATCCTGGGTTTTTTCTGGTTTGGATCACGTAGTAATGTGGGACCACACTGAAACAGTCAATTAAACCTGGTTTCGATCAATATATTTGAGAATAATTCATGTTAGGTCTAGGTTAGGTCTGGGATTTGCTCTCATCAGGCTCATTCTTTCGCATATTTCTCATACTTGATGGCTAGATCCTGGGCTTTTTCTGGATTGCATCACGTAGTAATGAAGTACAACACTGAAACAGTCAATTAAACCTGGTTTCCATCAATATCTTAGAAGTCAACGCAAGTTAGGTCTGGGATAGGTCTGGGATTTGCCCGCATCAGGCTCATACTTTCGCGTTTTTCACATCCTCGTTGAACAGATCCTGGGTTATTTTCTGGTTTGGATCGCATAGTAATGTGGTACCACACTGAAACAGTCCATTAAACCTGGTTTGGATCAACATTTTAGAGGATAACGCATGTTAGGTCTAGGTAAGGTCCGGCATTTTCACACATCAGACTCATACTTTCGCATTCTTCACATACTTGTTGAACGGATCCTGGGTTTTTTCTGGTTTGGATCACGTAGTAATGTGGGACCACACTGAAACAATCAATTAAACCTGGTTTTGATCAATATTTTAGAGAATAATTCATGTTAGGTCTAGGTTAGGTCTGGGATTTGCTCTCATCAGGCTCATTCTTTCGCATATTTCTCGTACTTCATGGCTGGATCCTGGGCTATTTCTGGATTGGATCACGTAGTAATGTGGTGCCACACTGAAACAGTCAATTAAACCTGGTTTTGATCAATATTTTAGAGAATAATTCATGTTAGGTCTAGGTTAGGTCTGGGATTTGCTCTCATCAGACTCATACTTTCGCACACTTCACATACTCGTTGAACAGATCCTGTGTTATTTTCTGGTTTGGATCGCATAGTAATGTGGTACCACACTGAAACAGTCCATTAAACCTGGTTTGGATCATCATTTTAGAGGATAACGCATGTTAGGTCTAGGTTAGGTCCGGGATTTTCACTCATCAGACTCATACTTTCGCATTCTTCACATACTTGTTGAACGGATCCTGGGTTTTTTCTGGTTTAGATCACGTAGTAATGTGGGACCATACTGAAACAATCAATTAAACCTGGTCTTGATAAATATTTTAGAGGATAACGCATGTTAGGTCTGGGATAGGTCTGGGATTTGCCCTCATCAGACTCATACTTTCGCGCACTTCACATACTCGTTGAACAGATCCTGGGTTATTTTCTGGTTTGGATCACATAGTAATGTGGTACCACACTGAAACAGTCAATTAAACCTGGTTTTGATCAATATTTTAGAGAATAATTCATGTTAGGTCTAGGTTAGGTCTGGGATTTGCTCTCATCAGGCTCATTCTTTCGCATATTTCTCGTACTTCATGGCTGGATCCTGGGCTATTTCTGGATTGGATCACGTAGTAATGTGGTACCACACTGAAACAGTCAATTAAACCTGGTTTTGATCAATATTTTAGAGAATAATTCATGTTAGGTCTAGGTTAGGTCTGGGATTTGCTCTCATCAGGCTCATTCTTTCGCATATTTCTCATACTTGACGGCTAGATCCTGGGCTTTTTCTGGATTGCATCACGTAGTAATGAAGTACAACACTGAAACAGTCAATTAAACCTGGTTTCGATCAATATTTTAGAGAATAATTCATGTTAGGTCTAGGTTAGGTCTGGGATTTGCTCTCATCAGGCTCATACTTTCGCATTCTTCACATACTTGTTGAACGGATCCTGGGTTTTTTCTGGTTTGGTTCACGTAGTAATGTGGTACCACACTGAAACATTCAATTAAACCTGATCTTGATAAATATTTTAGAGTATAACGCATGTTAGGTCCGGGTTAGGTCTAGGATTTGCCCTCATCAGGCTCATACCTTCGCATATTTCTCATACTTCATGGCTAGATCCTGGGCTGTTTCTGGATTGTATCACGTAGTAATGTGGTACCACGCTGAAACAGTCAATTAAACCTGGTTTCGATCAATATTTTAGAGGATAACGCAAGTTAGGTCTGGCATAGGTTTGGGATTCGCCCTCATGAGACTCATACTTTCGCGTTTTTCACATACTTGTTGAACTGATCCTGGGCTTTTTCTGGTTTGGATCACGTAGTAATGTGGTACCACACTGAAACAGTCAATTAAACCTGGTTTCGATCAATATTTTAGAGAATAATTCATGTTAGGTCTAGGTTAGGTCTGGGATTTGCTCTCATCAGGCTCATACTTTCGCATATTTCTCATACTAGATGGCTAGTTCCTGGGCTTTTTCTGGATTGCATCACGTAGTAATGTGGTACCAGACTGAAACATTCAATTAAACCTGGTCTTGATAAATATTTTAGAG
The DNA here is from genome assembly GCF_051014445.1 of Colletes latitarsis. Lineage (NCBI taxonomy): Eukaryota > Metazoa > Arthropoda > Insecta > Hymenoptera > Colletidae > Colletes > Colletes latitarsis. The sequence continues at coordinate 8,527,954 of NW_027488373.1, read as the reverse complement.
GATAACGCATGTTAGGTCTAGGTTAGGTCGGGGATTTTCACTCATCAGACTCATACTTTCGCATTCTTCACATACTTGTTGAACGGATCCTGTGCTATTTCTGGATTGTATCACGTAGTAATGTGGTACCACACAGAAACAGTCAATTAAACCTGGTTTCGATCAATATTTTAGAGGATAACGCAAGTTAGGTCTGGGATTGGTCTGGGATTTGACCTCATCAGACTCATACTTTCGCACACTTCACATACTCGTTGAACAGATCCTGGGTTATTTTCTGGTTTGGATCACATAGTAATGTTGTACCACACTGAAACAGTCGATTAAACCAGGTTTCGATCAATATTTTTGAGGATAACGCATGTTAGGTCTAGGTTAGGCCTGGGATTTTCACTCATCAGGCTCATACTTTCGCATTCTTCACATACTTGTTGAACGGATCCTGGGTTTTTTCTGGTTTGGATCACGTAGTAATGTGGGACCACACTGAAACAGTCTATTAAACCTGGTTTCGATCAATATTTTAGAGAATAATTCATGTTAGGTCTAGGTTAGGTCTGAGATTTGCTCTCATCAGGCTCATTCTTTCGCATATTTCTCATACTTGATGGCTTGATCCTGGGCTTTTTCTGGATTGCATCACGTAGTAATGAAGTACCACACTGAAGCAGTCCATTAGACCTGCTTCCGATCAATATTTTAGAGGATAACGCATGTTAGGACTGGGTTAGGTCTAGGATTTGCCCTCATCAGGCTCATACTTTCGCATATTTCTCATACTTCACGGCTAGATCCTGGGCTTTTTCTGGATTGCATCACGTAGTAATGAAGTACAACACTGAAACAGTCAATTAAACCTGGTTTCCATCAATATCTTAGAGGATAACGCATGTTAGGTCTGGGATAGGTCTGGGATTAGCCCTCATCAGACTCATACTTTCGCACACTTCACATACTCGTTGAACAGATCCTGTGTTATTTTTTGGTTTGGATCACATAGTAATGTGGTACCACACTGAAACAATCGATTAAACCAGGTTTCGATCAATATTTTTGAGGATAACGCATGTTAGGTCTAAGTTAGGCCTGGGATTTTCAATCATCAGGCTCATACTTTCGCATTCTTCACATACTTGTTGAACGGATCCTGGGCTATTTCTGGATTGTATCACGTAGTAATGTGGGACCACACTGAAACAGTCAATTAAACCTGGTTTCGATCAATATTTTAGAGAATAATTCATGTTAGGTCTAGGTTAGGTCTGGGATTTGCTCTCATCAGGCTCATTCTTTCGCATATTTCTCATACTTGATGGCTAGATCCTGGGCTTTTTGTGGATTGCATCACGTAGTAATGAAGTACAACACGGAAACAGTCAATTAAACCTGGTTTCCATCAATATCTTAGAGGACAACGCAAGTTAGGTCTGGGATATGTCTGGGATTTGCCCTCATCAGGCTCATACTTTCGCGTTTTTCACATACTTGTTGAACAGATCCTGGGTTTTTTCTGGTTTGGATCACGTAGTAATGTGGGACCACACTGAAACAGTCAATTAAACCTGGTTTCGATCAATATTTTAGAGAATAATTCATGTTAGGTCTAGGTTAGGTCTGAGATTTGCTCTCATCAGGCTCATTCTTTCGCATATTTCTCATACTTGATGGCTTGATCCTGGGCTTTTTCTGGATTGCATCACGTAGTAATGAAGTACCACACTGAAGCAGTCCATTAGACCTGCTTCCGATCAATATTTTAGAGGATAACGCATGTTAGGACTGGGTTAGGTCTAGGATTTGCCCTCATCAGGCTCATACTTTCGCATATTTCTCATACTTCATGGCTGGATCCTGGGCTACTTCTGGATTGGATCACGTAGTAATGTGGTACCACACTGAAACAGTCAATTAAACCTTGTTTCCATCAATATTATTGAGGATAACGCATGTTAGATCTAGGTTAGGCCTGGGATTTTCACTCATCAGACTCATACTTTCGCATTCTTCACATACTTGTTGAACGGATCTTGGGTTTTTTTTGTTGTGGATAACGTAGTAATGAGGCACCACACTGAAACAATCAATTAAACCTGATCTTGATAAATATTTTAGAGGATAACGCATGTTAGGTCTGGGTTAGGTCTAGGATTTGCCCTCATCAGGCTCATACTTTCGCATATTTCTCATACTTCATGGCTGGATCCTGGGCTTTCTCTGGATTGCATCACGTAGTAAAGAAGTACAACACTGAAACAGTCAATTAAACCTGGTTTCCATCAATATTTTAGAGGACAACGCATGTTAGGTCTAGGTTAGGCCTGGGATTTGTTCTCATCAGGGTCATACTTTCGCATTCTTCACATACTTGTTGTACGGATCCTGGGTTTTTTCTGGTTTGGATCACGTAGTAATGTGGGACCACTCTGAAACAGTCAACTAAACCTGGTTTCGATCAATATATTAGAGAATAATTCATGTTAGGTCTAGGTTAGGTCTGGGATTTGCTCTCGTCAGGCTCATTCTTTCGCATATTTCTCATACTTGATGGCTAGATCCTGGGTTTTTTCTGGTTTGGATCACGTAGTAATGTGGTACCACACTGAAACAGTCCATTAAACCTGGTTTCGATCAATATTTTTGAGAATAATTCATGTTAGGTCTATGTTAGGTCTAGAATTTGCCCTCATCAGACTCATACTTTCGCATTCTTCACATACTTGTTGAACGGATCCTGGGCTATTTCTGGATTGTATCACGTAGTAATGTGGTACCACACAGAAACAGTCAATTAAACCTGGTTTCGATCAATATTTTAGAGGATAACGCAAGTTAGGTCTGGGATTGGTCTGGGATTTGACCTCATCAGACTCATACTTTCGCACACTTCACATACTCGTTGAACAGATCCTGGGTTATTTTCTGGTTTGGATCACATAGTAATGTGGTACCACACTGAAACAGTCGATTAAACCAGGTTTCGATCAATATTTTTGAGGATAACGCATGTTAGGTCTAGGTTAGGCCTGGGATTTTCACTCATCAGGCTCATACTTTCGCATTCTTCACATACTTGTTGAACGGATCCTGGGTTTTTTCTGGTTTGGATCACGTAGTAATGTGGGACCACACTGAAACAGTCAATTAAACCTGGTTTCGATCAATATTTTAGAGAATAATTCATGTTAGGTCTAGGTTAGGTCTGAGATTTGCTCTCATCAGGCTCATTCTTTCGCATATTTCTCATACTTGATGGCTTGATCCTGGGCTTTTTCTGGATTGCATCACGTAGTAATGAAGTACCACACTGAAGCAGTCCATTAGACCTGCTTCCGATCAATATTTTAGAGGATAACGCATGTTAGGACTGGGTTAGGTCTAGGATTTGCCCTCATCAGGCTCATACTTTCGCATATTTCTCATACTTCATGGCTAGATCCTGGGCTTTTTCTGGATTGCATCACGTAGTAATGAAGTACAACACTGAAACAGTCAATTAAACCTGGTTTCCATCAATATCTTAGAGGATAACGCATGTTAGGTCTGGGATAGGTCTGGGATTAGCCCTCATCAGACTCATACTTTCGCACACTTCACATACTCGTTGAACAGATCCTGTGTTATTTTTTGGTTTGGATCACATAGTAATGTGGTACCACACTGAAACAATCGATTAAACCAGGTTTCGATCAATATTTTTGAGGATAACGCATGCTAGGTCTAAGTTAGGCCTGGGATTTTCACTCATCAGGCTCATACTTTCGCATTCTTCACATACTTGTTGAACGGATCCTGGGTTTTTTCAGGTTTGGATCACGTAGTAATGTGGGACCACACTGAAACAGTCAATTAAACCTGGTTTCGATCAATATTTTAGAGAATAATTCATGTTAGGTCTAGGTTAGGTCTGAGATTTGCTCTCATCAGGCTCATTCTTTCGCATATTTCTCATACTTGATGGCTTGATCCTGGGCTTTTTCTGGATTGCATCACGTAGTAATGAAGTACCACACTGAAGCAGTCCATTAGACCTGCTTCCGATCAATATTTTAGAGGATAACGCATGTTAGGACTGGGTTAGGTCTAGGATTTGCCCTCATCAGGCTCATACTTTCGCATATTTCTCATACTTCATGGCTGGATCCTGGGCTACTTCTGGATTGGATCACGTAGTAATGTGGTACCACACTGAAACAGTCAATTAAACCTCGTTTCCATCAATATTATTGAGGATAACGCATGTTAGATCTAGGTTAGGCCTGGGATTTTCACTCATCAGACTCATACTTTCGCATTCTTCACATACTTGTTGAACGGATCTTGGGTTTTTTTTGTTGTGGATAACGTAGTAATGAGGCACCACACTGAAACAATCAATTAAACCTGGTTTCGATCAATATTTTAGAGGATAACGCATGTTAGGTCTGGGATAGGTCTGGGATTTGCCCTCATCAGACTCAAACTTTCGCACACTTCACATACTCGTTGAACAGATCCTGGGCTGTTTCTGGATTGTATCACGTAGTAATGTGGTACCACGCTGAAACAGTCAATTAAACCTGGTTTCGATCAATATTTTAGAGGATAACGCAAGTTAGGTCTGGCATAGGTCTGGGATTCGCCCTCATCAGACTCATACTTTAACGATTTTCACATACTTGTTGAACTGATCCTGGGCTTTTTCTGGTTTGGATCACGTAGTAATGTGGTACCACACTGAAACAGTCAATTAAACCTGGTTTCGATCAATATTTTAGAGAATAATTCATGTTAGGTCTAGGTTAGGTCTGGGATTTGCTTTCATCAGGCTCATACTTTCGCACACTTCACATACTCGTTTGACAGATCCTGGGTTATTTTCTGGTTTGGATCGCATAGTAATGTGGTACCACACTGAAACAGTCGATTAAACCAGGATTCGATCAATATTTTTGAGGATAACGCATGTTAGGTCTAGGTTAGGCCTGGGATTTTAACACATCAGACTCATACTTTCGCATTCTTCACATACTTGTTGAACGGATCCTGGGCTATTTCTGGATTGGATCACGTAGTAATGTGGTACCACACTGAAACAATCAATTAATCCTGGTCTTGATAAATATTTTAGAGGATAACGCAAGTTAGGTCTGGGATAGGTCTGGGATTTGCCCTCATCAGGCTCATACTTTCGCGTTTTTCACATACTTGTTAAACAGATCCTGGGTTTTTTCTGGTTTGGATCACGTAGTAGAGTGGTACCACACTGAAACAGTCGATTAAACCTGGTTTCGATCAATATCTTAGAGGATAACGGATGCTAGGTCTGGGTTAGGTCTAGGAGTTGCCCTCATCAGGCTCATACTTTCGCATATTTCTCATACTTCATGGCTGGATCCTGGGCTACTTCTGGATTGGATCACGTAGTAATGTGGTACCACACTGAAACAGTCAATTAAACCTCGTTTCCATCAATATTATTGAGGATAACGCATGTTAGATCTAGGTTAGGCCTGGGATTTTCACTCATCAGACTCATACTTTCGCATTCTTCACATACTTGTTGAACGGATCTTGGGTTTTTTTTGGTGTGGATAACGTAGTAATGAGGCACCACACTGAAACAATCAATTAAACCTGATCTTGATAAATATTTTAGAGGATAACGCATGTTAGGTCTGGGTTAGGTCTAGGATTTGCCCTCATCAGGCTCATACTTTCGCATTCTTCACATACTTGTTGAACGGATCCTGGGCTATTTCTGGTTTGCATCACGTAGTAATGAAGTACAACACTGAAACAGTCAATTAAACCTGGTTTCCATCAATATTTTAGAGGACAACGCATGTTAGGTCTAGGTTAGGCCTGGGATTTGTTCTCATCAGGGTCATACTTTCGCATTCTTCACATACTTGTTGAACGGATCCTGGGTTTTTTCTGGTTTGGATCACGTAGTAATGTGGGACCACTCTGAAACTGTCAACTAAACCTGGTTTCGATCAATATATTAGAGAATAATTCATGTTATGTCTAGGTTAGGTCTGGGATTTGCTCTCATCAGGCTCATTCTTTCGCATATTTCTCATACTTGATGGCTAGATCCTGGGTTTTTTCTGGTTTGGATCACGTAGTAGTGTGGTACCACACTGAAACAGTCCATTAAACCTGGTTTGGATCAATATTTTAGAGGATAACGCATGTTAGGTCTAGGTGAGGTCGGGGATTTTCACTCATCAGACTCATACTTTCGCATTCTTCACATACTTGTTGAACGGATCCTGGGTTTTTTCTGGTTTGGATCACGTAGTAGTGTGGTACCACACTGAAACAGTCCATTGCTTGCGATGAATATTTTAGAGGATAACGCATGTTAGGACTGGGTTAGGTCTAGGATTTGCCCTCATCAGGCTCATACTTTCGCATATTTCTCATACTAGATGGCTAGTTCCTGGGCTTTTTCTGGATTGCATCACGTAGTAATGTGGTACCACACTGAAACATTCAACTAAACCTGGTCTTGATAAATATTTTAGAGGATAACGCATGTTAGGTCTAGGTTAGGTCAGGGATTTTCACTCATCAGACTCATACTTTCGCATTCTTCACATACTTGTTGAACGGATCCTGGGTTTTTTCTGGTTTGGATCACGTAGTAATGTGGTACCACACTGAAACAGTCGATTAAACCTGGTTTCGATCAGTATTTTAGAGGATAACGCAACATAAGTCTGGGATAGGTCTGAGATTTGACCTCATCAGACTCATACTTTCGCGTTTTTCACCTACTTGTTGAACAGATCCTGGGTTTTTTCTGGTTTGGATCACGTAGTAGTGTGGTACCACACTGAAACAGTCCATTAAACCTGCTTGCGATGAATATTTTAGAGGATAACGCATGTTAGGACTGGGTTAGGTCTAGGATTTGCCCTCATCAGGCTCATTCTTTCGCATATTTCTCAAACTTGATGGCTAGATCCTGGGCTTTTTCTGGATTGCATCACGTAGTAATGTGGTACCAGACTGAAACATTCAATTAAGCCTGGTCTTGATAAATATTTTAGAGGATAACGCACGTTAGGTCTAGGTTAGGTCGGGGATTTTCACTCATCAGACTCATACTTTCGCATTCTTCACATACTTGTTGAACGGATCCTGGGCTATTTCTGGATTGTATCACGTAGTAATGTGGTACCACACAGAAACAGTCAATTAAACCTGGTTTCGATCAATATTTTAGAGGATAACGCAAGTTAGGTCTGGGATTGGTCTGGGATTTGACCTCATCAGACTCATACTTTCGCACACTTCACATACTCGTTGAACAGATCCTGGGTTATTTTCTGGTTTGGATCACATAGTAATGTGGTACCACACTGAAACAGTCGATTAAACCAGGTTTCGATCAATATTTTTGAGGATAACGCATGTTAGGTCTAGGTTAGGCCTGGGATTTTCACTCATCAGGCTCATACTTTCGCATTCTTCACATACTTGTTGAACGGATCCTGGGTTTTTTCTGGTTTGGATCACGTAGTAATGTGGGACCACACTGAAACAGTTAATTAAACCTGGTTTCGATCAATATTTTAGAGAATAATGCATGTTAGGTCTAGGTTAGGTCTGAGATTTGCTCTCATCAGGCTCATTCTTTCGCATATTTCTCATACTTGATGGCTTGATCCTGGGCTTTTTCTGGATTGCATCACGTAGTAATGTGGTACCACACTGAAACATTCAACTAAACCTGGTCTTGATAAATATTTTAGAGGATAACGCATGTTAGGTCTAGGTTAGGTCAGGGATTTTCACTCATCAGACTCATACTTTCGCATTCTTCACATACTTGTTGAACGGATCCTGGGTTTTTTCTGGTTTGGATCACGTAGTAATGTGGGACCACACTGAAGCAGTCAATTAAACCTGGTTTCGATCAATATTTTAGAGAATAATTCATGTTAGGTCTAGGTTAGGTCTGGGATTTGCTCTCATCAGGCTCATTCTTTCGCATATTTCTCATACTTGATGGCTAGATCCTGGGCTTTTTGTGGATTGCATCACGTAGTAATGAAGTACAACACGGAAACAGTCAATTAAACCTGGTTTCCATCAATATCTTAGAGGACAACGCAAGTTAGGTCTGGGATATGTCTGGGATTTGCCCTCATCAGGCTCATACTTTCGCGTTTTTCACATACTTGTTGAACAGATCCTGGGTTTTTTCTGGTTTGGATCACGTAGTAATGTGGGACCACACTGAAACAGTCAATTAAACATGGTTTCGATCAATATTTTAGAGAATAATTCATGTTAGGTCTAGGTTAGGTCTGAGATTTGCTCTCATCAGGCTCATTCTTTCGCATATTTCTCATACTTGATGGCTTGATCCTGGGCTTTTTCTGGATTGCATCACGTAGTAATGAAGTACCACACTGAAGCAGTCCATTAGACCTGCTTCCGATCAATATTTTAGAGGATAACGCATGTTAGGACTGGGTTAGGTCTAGGATTTGCCCTCATCAGGCTCATACTTTCGCATATTTCTCATACTACATGGCTGGATCCTGGGCTACTTCTGGATTGGATCACGTAGTAATGTGGTACCACACTGAAACAGTCAATTAAAGCTCGTTTCCATCAATATTATTGAGGATAACGCATGTTAGATCTAGGTTAGGCCTGGGATTTTCACTCATCAGACTCATACTTTCGCATTCTTCACATACTTGTTGAACGGATCTTGGGTTTTTTTTGTTGTGGATAACGTAGTAATGAGGCACCACACTGAAACAATCAATTAAACCTGATCTTGATAAATATTTTAGAGGATAACGCATGTTAGGTCTGGGTTAGGTCTAGGATTTGCCCTCATCAGGCTCATACTTTCGCATATTTCTCATACTTCATGGCTGGATCCTGGGCTTTCTCTGGATTGCATCACGTAGTAATGAAGTACAACACTGAAACAGTCAATTAAACCTGGTTTCGATCAATATATTAGAGAATAATTCATGTTAGGTCTAGGTTAGGTCTGGGATTTGCTCTCATCAGGCTCATTCTTTCGCATATTTCTCATACTTGATGGCTAGATCCTGGGCTGTTTCTGGATTGTATCACGTAGTAATGTGGTACCACGCTGAAACAGTCAATTAAACCTGGTTTCGATCAATATTTTACAGGATAACGCAAGTTAGGTCTGGCATAGGTCTGGGATTCGCCCTCATCAGACTCATACTTTCGCGATTTTCACATACTTGTTGAACTGATCCTGGGCTTTTTCTGGTTTGGATCACGTAGTAATGTGGTACCACACTGAAACAGTCAATTAAACCTGGTTTCGATCAATATTTTAGAGAATAATTCATGTTAGGTCTAGGTTAGGTCTGGGATTTGCTTTCATCAGGCTCATACTTTCGCACACTTCACATACTCGTTTGACAGATCCTGGGTTATTTTCTGGTTTGGATCGCATAGTAATGTGGTACCACACTGAAACAGTCGATTAAACCAGGATTCGATCAATATTTTTGAGGATAACGCATGTTAGGTCTAGGTTAGGCCTGGGATTTTAACACATCAGACTCATACTTTCGCATTCTTCACATACTTGTTGAACGGATCCTGGGCTATTTCTGGATTGGATCACGTAGTAATGTGGTACCACACTGAAACAATCAATTAATCCTGGTCTTGATAAATATTTTAGAGGATAACGCAAGTTAGGTCTGGGATAGGTCTGGGATTTGCCCTCATCAGGCTCATACTTTCGCGTTTTTCACATACTTGTTGAACAGATCCTGGGTTTTTTCTGGTTTGGATCACGTAGTAGAGTGGTACCACACTGAAACAGTCGATTAAACCTGGTTTCGATCAATATTTTAGAGGATAACGCATGCTAGGTCTGGGTTAGGTCTTGGAGTTGCCCTTATCAGGCTCATACTTTCGCATATTTCTCATACTTCATGGCTGGATCCTGGGCAACTTCTGGATTGGATCACGTAGTAATGTGGTACCACACTGAAACAGTCAATTAAACCTCGTTTCCATCAATATTATTGAGGATAACGCATGTTAGATCTAGGTTAGGCCTGGGATTTTCACTCATCAGACTCATACTTTCGCATTCTTCACATACTTGTTGAACGGATCTTGGGTTTTTTTTGGTGTGGATAACGTAGTAATGAGGCACCACACTGAAACAATCAATTAAACCTGATCTTGATTAATATTTTAGAGGATAACGCATGTTAGGTCTGGGTTAGGTCTAGGATTTGCCCTCATCAGGCTCATACTTTCGCATATTTCTCATACTTCATGGCTGGATCCTGGGCTTTCTCTGGATTGCATCACGTAGTAATGAAGTACAACACTGAAACAGTCAATGAAACCTGGTTTCCATCAATATGTTAGAGGACAACGCATGTTAGGTCTAGGTTAGGCCTGGGATTTGTTCTCATCAGGGTCATACTTTCGCATTCTTCACATACTTGTTGAACGGATCCTGGGTTTTTTCTGGTTTGGATCACGTAGTAATGTGGGACCACTCTGAAACAGTCAACTAAACCTGGTTTCGATCAATATATTAGAGAATAATTCATGTTAGGTCTAGGTTAGGTCTGGGATTTGCTCTCATCAGGCTCATTCATTCGCATATTTCTCATACTTGATGGCTAGATCCTGGGTTTTTTCTGGTTTGGATCACGTAGTAGTGTGGTAACACACTGAAACAGTCCATTAAACCTGGTTTGGATCAATATCTTAGAGGATAACGCATGTTAGGTCTAGGTGAGGTCGGGGATTTTCACTCATCAGACTCATACTTTCGCATTCTTCAGATACTTGTTGAACGGATCCTGGGTTTTTTCTGGTTTGGATCACGTAGTAACGTGGTACCACACTGAAACAGTCGATTAAACCTGGTTTCGATCAGTATTTTAGAGGATAACGCAACATAAGTCTGGGATAGGTCTGGGATTTGACCTCATCAGACTCATACTTTCGCACACTTCACATACTCGTTGAACAGATCCTGGGTTTTTTCTGGTTTGGATCACGTAGTAATGTGGTACCACACTAAAACAGTCGATGAAACCTAGTTTCGATCAATATTTTAGAGGATAACGCAAGTTAAGTCTGGGATTGGTCTGGGATTTTCACTCATCAGGCTCATACTTTCGCATTCTTCACATACTTGTTGAACGGATCCTGGGTTTCTTCTGGTTTGGATCACGTAGTAATGTGGGACCACACTGAAACAGTCAATTAAACCTGGTTTCGATCAATATTTTAGAGAATAATTCATGTTAGGTCTAGGTTAGGTCTGGGATTAGCTCTCATCAGGCTCATACTTTCGCACACTTCACATACTGGTTGAACGGATCCTGGGTTTTTTCTGGTTTGGATCACGTACTAGTGTGGTACCACACTGAAACAGTCCATTAAACCTGGGTTGGATCAATATTTTAGAGGATAACGCATGTTAGGTCTGGGATAGGTCTGGGATTTGCCCTCATCAGACTCATACTTTCGCACACTTCACATACTCGTTGAACAGATCCTGGGCTGTTTCTGGATTGTATCACGTAGTAATGTGGTACCACGCTGAAACAGTCAATTAAACCTGGTTTCGATCAATATTTTAGAGGATAACGCAAGTTAGGTCTGGCATAGGTCTGGGATTCGCCCTCATCAGACTCATACTTTCGCGATTTTCACATACTTGTTGAACTGATCCTGGGCTTTTTCTGGTTTGGATCACGTAGTAATGTGGTACCACACTGAAACAGTCAATTAAACCTGGTTTCGATCAATATTTTAGAGAATAATTCATGTTAGGTCTAGGTTAGGTCTGGGATTTGCTTTCATCAGGCTCATACTTTCGCACACTTCACATACTCGTTTGACAGATCCTGGGTTATTTTCTGGTTTGGATCGCATAGTAATGTGGTACCACACTGAAACAGTCGATTAAACCAGGATTCGATCAATATTTTTGAGGATAACGCATGTTAGGTCTAGGTGAGGTCTGGGATTTTCACTCATCAGACTCATACTTTCGCATTCTTCACATACTTGTTGAACGGATCCTGGGTTTCTTCTGGTTTGGATCACGTAGTAATGTGGGACCACACTGAAACAGTCAATTAAACCTGGTTTCGATCAATATTTTAGAGAATAATTCATGTTAGGTCTAGGTTAGGTCTGGGATTAGCTCTCATCAGGCTCATACTTTCGCACACTTCACATACTTGTTGAACGGATCCTGGGTTTTTTCTGGTTTGGATCACGTAGTAGTGTGGTACCACACTGAAACAGTCCATTAAACCTGGTTTGGATCAATATTTTAGAGGATAACGCATGTTAGGTCTGGGATAGGTCTGGGATTTGCCCTCATCAGACTCATACTTTCGCACACTTCACATACTCGTTGAACAGATCCTGGGCTGTTTCTGGATTGTATCACGTAGTAATGTGGTACCACGCTGAAACAGTCAATTAAACCTGGTTTCGATCAATATTTTAGAGGATAAGGCAAGTTAGGTCTGGCATAGGTCTGGGATTCGCCCTCATCAGACTCATACTTTAACGATTTTCACATACTTGTTGAACTGATCCTGGGCTTTTTCTGGTTTGGATCACGTAGTAATGTGGTACCACACTGAAACAGTCAATTAAACCTGGTTTCGATCAATATTTTAGAGAATAATTCATGTTAGGTCTAGGTTAGGTCTGGGATTTGCTTTCATCAGGCTCATACTTTCGCACACTTCACATACTCGTTTGACAGATCCTGGGTTATTTTCTGGTTTGGATCGCATAGTAATGTGGTACCACACTGAAACAGTCGATTAAACCAGGATTCGATCATTATTTTTGAGGATAACGCATGTTAGGTCTAGGTTAGGCCTGGGATTTTAACACATCAGACTCATACTTTCGCATTCTTCACATACTTGTTGAACGGATCCTGGGCTATTTCTGGATTGGATCACGTAGTAATGTGGTACCACACTGAAACAATCAATTAATCCTGGTCTTGATAAATATTTTAGAGGATAACGCAAGTTAGGTCAGGGATAGGTCTGGGATTTGCCCTCATCAGGCTCATACTTTCGCGTTTTTCACATACTTGTTGAACAGATCCTGGGTTTTTTCTGGTTTGGATCACGTAGTAGAGTGGTACCACACTGAAACAGTCGATTAAACCTGGTTTCGATCAATATCTTAGAGGATAACGCATGCTAGGTCTGGGTTAGGTCTAGGAGTTGCCCTCATCAGGCTCATACTTTCGCATATTTCTCATACTTCATGGCTGGATCCTGGGCTACTTCTGGATTGGATCACGTAGTAATGTGGTACCACACTGAAACAGTCAATTAAACCTCGTTTCCATCAATATTATTGAGGATAACGCATGTTAGATCTAGGTTAGGCCTGGGATTTTCACTCATCAGACTCATACTTTCGCATTCTTCACATACTTGTTTAACGGATCTTGGGTTTTTTTTGGTGTGGATAACGTAGTAATGAGGCACCACACTGAAACAATCAATAAAACCTGATCTTGATAAATATTTTAGAGGATAACGCATGTTAGGTCTGGGTTAGGTCTAGGATTTGCCCTCATCAGGCTCATACTTTCGCATATTTCTCATACTTCATGGCTGGATCCTGGGCTTTCTCTGGATTGCATCACGTAGTAATGAAGTACAACACTAAAACAGTCAATTAAACCTGGTTTCCATCAATATTTTAGAGGACAACGCATGTTAGGTCTAGGTGAGGTCGGGGATTTTCACTCATCAGACTCATACTTTCGCATTCTTCACATACTTGTTGAACGGATCCTGGGTTTTTTCTGGTTTGGATCACGTAGTAATGTGGGACCACTCTGAAACAGTCAACTAAACCTGGTTTCGATCAATATATTAGAGAATAATTCATGTTAGGTCTAGGTTAGGTCTGGGATTTGCTCTCATCAGGCTCATTCTTTCGCATATTTCTCATACTTGATGGCTAGATCCTGGGTTTTTTCTGGTTTGGATCACGTAGTAGTGTGGTACCACACTGAAACAGTCCATTAAACCTGGTTTGGATCAATATTTTAGAGGATAACGCATGTTAGGTCTAGGTGAGGTCGGGGATTTTCACTCATCAGACTCATACTTTCGCATTCTTCACATACTTGTTGAACGGATCCTGGGTTTTTTCTGGTTTGGATCACGTAGTAACGTGGTACCACACTGAAACAGTCGATTAAACCTGGTTTCGATCAGTATTTTGGAGGATAACGCAACATAAGTCTGAGATAGGTCTGGGATTTGACCTCATCAGACTCATACTTTCGCACACTTCACATACTGGTTGAACGGATCCTGGGTTTTTTCTGGTTTGGATCACGTAGTAGTGTGGTACCACACTGAAACAGTCCATTAAACCTGGTTTGGATCAATATTTTAGAGGATAACGCATGTTAGGTCTAGGTTAGGTCTGGGATTTTCACTCATCAGACTCATACTTTCGCATTCATCACATACTTGTTGAACGGATCCTGGGTTTTTTCTGGATTGGATCACATAGTAATGTGGGTCCACGCTGAAACAATCAATTAAACCTGGTCTTGATAAATATTTTAGAGGATAACGCAAGTTAAGTCTGGGATTGGTCTGGGATTTTCACTCATCAGGCTCATACTTTCGCATTCTTCACATACTTGTTGAACGGATCCTGGGTTTCTTCTGGTTTGGATCACGTAGTAATGTGGGACCACACTGAAACAGTCAATTAAACCTGGTTTCGATCAATATTTTAGAGAATAATTCATGTTAGGTCTAGGTTAGGTCTGGGATTAGCTCTCATCAGGCTCATACTTTCGCACACTTCACATACTGGTTGAACGGATCCTGGGTTTTTTCTGGTTTGGATCACGTAGTAGTGTGGTACCACACTGAAACAGTCCATTAAACCTGGTTTCGATCAATATCTTAGAGGATAACGCATGCTAGGTCTGGGTTAGGTCTAGGAGTTGCCCTCATCAGGCTCATACTTTCGCATATTTCTCATACTTCATGGCTGGATCCTGGGCTACTTCTGGATTGGATCACGTAGTAATGTGGTACCACACTGAAACAGTCAATTAAACCTCGTTTCCATCAATATTGTTGAGGATAACGCATGTTAGATCTAGGTTAGGCCTGGGATTTTCACTCATCAGACTCATACTTTCGCATTCTTCACATACTTGTTGAACGGATCCTGGGTTTTTTCTGGTTTGGATCACGTAGTAACGTGGTACCACACTGAAACAGTCGATTAAACCTGGTTTCGATCAGTATTTTGGAGGATAACGCAACATAAGTCTGGGATAGGTCTGGGATTTGACCTCATCAGACTCATACTTTCGCGTTTTTCACATACTTGTTGAACAGATCCTGGGTTTTTTCAGGTTTGGATCACGTAGTGGTGTGGTACCACACTGAAACAGTCCATTAAACCTGGTTTGGATCAATATTTTAGAGGATAACGCATGTTAGGTCTAGGTTAGGTCTGGGATTTTCACTCATCAGACTCATACTTTCGCATTCATCACATACTTGTTGAACGGATCCTGGGTTTTTTCTGGATTGGATCACATAGTAATGTGGGTCCACGCTGAAACAATCAATTAAACCTGGTCTTGATAAATATTTTAGAGGATAACGCAAGTTAAGTCTGGGATTGGTCTGGGATTTTCACTCATCAGGCTCATACTTTCGCATTCTTCACATACTTGTTGAACGGATCCTGGGTTTCTTCTGGTTTGGATCACGTAGTAATGTGGGACCACACTGAAACAGTCAATTAAACCTGGTTTCGATCAATATTTTAGAGAATAATTCATGTTAGGTCTAGGTTAGGTCTGGGATTAGCTCTCATCAGGCTCATACTTTCGCACACTTCACATACTGGTTGAACGGATCCTGGGTTTTTTCTGGTTTGGATCACGTAGTAGTGTGGTACCACACTGAAACAGTCCATTAAACCTGGTTTGGATCAATATTTTAGAGGATAACGCATGTTAGGTCTGGGATAGGTCTGGGATTTGCCCTCATCAGACTCATACTTTCGCACACTTCACATACTCGTTGAACAGATCCTGGGCTGTTTCTGGATTGTATCACGTAGTAATGTGGTACCACGCTGAAACAGTCAATTAAACCTGGTTTCGATCAATATTTTAGAGGATAACGCAAGTTAGGTCTGGCATAGGTCTGGGATTCGCCCTCATCAGACTCATACTTTCGCGATTTTCACATACTTGTTGAACTGATCCTGGGCTTTTTCTGGTTTGGATCACGTAGTAATGTGGTACCACACTGAAACAGTCAATTAAACCTGGTTTCGATCAATATTTTAGAGAATAATTCATGTTAGGTCTAGGTTAGGTCTGGGATTTGCTTTCATCAGGCTCATACTTTCGCACACTTCACATACTCGTTTGACAGATCCTGGGTTATTTTCTGGTTTGGATCGCATAGTAATGTGGTACCACACTGAAACAGTCGATTAAACCAGGATTCGATCAATATTTTTGAGGATAACGCATGTTAGGTCTAGGTTAGGCCTGGGATTTTCACACATCAGACTCATACTTTCGCATTCTTCACATACTTGTTGAACGGATCCTAGGTTTTTTCTGGTTTGGATCACGTATTAATGTGGTACCACACTGAAACAGTCGATTAAACCTGGTTTCGATCAGTATTTTAGAGGATACGCAACATAAGTCTGGGATAGGTCTGGGATTTGACCTCATCAGACTCATACTTTCGCATATTTCTCATACTTCATGGCTAGATCCTGGGCTGTTTCTGGTTTGTATCACGTAGTAGTGTGGCACCACACTGAAACAGTCCATTAAACCTGCTTGCGATCAATATTTTAGAAGATAACGCATGTTAGGTCTGGGTTAGGTCTAGGATTTTCCCTCATCAGGCTCATTCTTCCGCATATTTCTCAAACTTGATGGCTAGATCCTGGGCTTTTTCTGGATTGCATCACGTAGTAATGTGGGACCACACTGAAACAATAAATTAAACCTGGTCCTGATAAATATTTTAGAGGATAACGCATGTTAGGTCTAGGTTAGGCCTGGGATTTTCACTCCTCAGACTCATACTTTCGCATTCATCACATACTTGTTGAACGGAACCTGGGTTTTTCTGGTTTGGATCACGTAGTAATGTGGGACCACACTGAAACAGTCAATTAAACCTGGTTTAGATCAATATTTTAGAGAATAATTCATGTTAGGTCTAGGTTAGGTCTGGGATTTGCTCTCATCAGGCTCTTTCTTTCGCATATTTCTCATACATGTTGAACAGATACTGGGTTTTTTCTGGTTTGGAACCGGTAGTAATGTGGGACCACACTGAAACAATAAATTAAACCTGGTCTTGATAAATATTTTAGAGGATAACGCATGTTAGGTCTGGGTTAGGTCTAGGATTTGCCCTCATCAGGCTCATACTTTCGCATATTTCTCATACTTGATGGCTAGATCCTGGGCTTTTTCTGGATTGCATCACGTAGTAATGTAGTACCACACTGAAACAGTCAATGAAACCTGGTTTCCATCACTATTTTAGAGGACAACGCAAGTTAGGTCTAGCTAAGGCCTGAGATTTTCACTGATCAGACACATACTTTCGCATTCTTCACATACTTGTTGAACGGATCCAGGGTTTTTTCTGGTTTGGATCACGTAGTAATGTGGTACCACACTGAAACAGTCGAGTAAACCTGGTTCCGATCAAAATTTTAGAGGATAACGCAAGTTAGGTCTGGGATAGGTCTGGGATTTGACCTCATCAGACTCATACTTTCACACACTTCACATACTCCTTGAACAGATCCTGGGTTATCTTCTGGGTTTGGATCACATAGTAATGTGGTACCACACTGAAACAGTCGATTAAACCAGGTTTCGATCAATATTTTAGAGGATAACGCATGTTAGGTCTAGGTTAGGCCTGTGATTTTCACTCATCAGACTCATACTTTCGCATTCATCACATACTTGTTGAACGGAACCTGGGTTTTTTCTGGTTTGGATCACGTAGTAATGTGGGACCACACTGAAACAGTCAATTAAACCTGGTTTCGATCAATATTTTAGAGAATAATTCATGTTAGGTCTAGGTTAGGTCTGGGATTTGCTCTCATCAGGCTCTTTCTTTCGCATATTTCTGATACATGTTGAACAGATACTGGGTTTTTTCTGGTTTGGAACCCGTAGTAATGTGGGACCACACTGAAACGATAAATTAAACCTGGTCTTGATAAGTATTTTAGAGGATAACGCATGTTAGGTCTGGGTTAGGTCTAGGATTTGCCCTCATCAGGCTCATACTTTCGCATATTTCTCATACTTGATGGCTAGATCCTGGTCTTTTTCTGGATTGCATCACGTAGTAATGTAGTACCACACTGAAACAGTCAATGAAACCTGGTTTCCATCACTATTTTAGAGGACAACGCAAGTTAGGTCTAGCTAAGGCCTGAGATTTTCACTCATCAGACACATACTTTCGTATTCTTCACATAGTTGTTGAACGGATCCTGGGTTTTTTCTGGTCTGGATCACGTTAAATGTGGGACCTCACTGAAACAGTCAATTAAACCTGGTTTCGACCAATATTTTAGAGAATAATTCATGTTAGTTCTAGGTTAGGTCTGGGATTTGCTCTCATCAGGCTCATTCTTTCGCATATTTCTCATACTTGATGGCTAGATCCTGGGCTATTTCTGGATTGCATCACGTAGTAATGAAGTACAACAATGGAACAGTCAATTAAACCTGGTTTCCATCAATATCTTAGAGGACAACGCAAGTTAGGTCTGGGATAGGTCTGGGATTTGCCCTCATCAGGCTCATACTTTCGCGTTTTTCACATACTTTTTGAACAGATCCTGGGTTTTTTCTGGTTTGGATCACGTAGTAGTGTGGTACCACACTGAAACAGTCCATGAAACCTGGTTTGGATCAATATTTTAGAGGATAACGCAAGTTAGGTCTGGGATAGTTCTGGGATTTGCCCTCGTCAGGCTCATACTTTCGCGTTTTTCACATACTCGTTGAACAGATCCTGGGTTTTTCCTGGTTTGGATCACGTAGTAGTGTGGTACCACACTGAAACAGTCCATTAAACCTGGTTTGGATCAATATTTTAGAGGACAACGCATGTTAGGTCTAGGTTAGGTCTGGGATTTTCAATCATCAGACTCATACTTTCGCATTCCTCACATACTTGTTGAACGGATCCTGGGCTTTTCCTGGATTGCATCACGTAGTAATGAAGTACAACACTGAAACAGTCAATTAAATCTGGTTTCCATCAATATTTTAGAGGACAACGCATGTTAGGTCTAGGTTAGGCCAGGGATTTGCCCTCATCAGGGTCATACATTCGCTGTTTTAACATACATGTTGGCCTGATCGAGGGTTATTTCTGCTTTGGATCACGTAGTAAAGTGGTACCACACTGAAACAGTCGATTAAACCAGGTTTCGATCAATATTTATGAGCATAACGCATGTTAGGTCTAGGTTAGCCCTGGGACTTTCACCCATCAGACTCATACTTTCGCATTCTTCACATACTTGTTGAACTGATCCTGGGTTTTTTCTGGTTTGGATCACGTAGTAATATGGTGCCACACTGAAACAGTCGATTAAACCTGGTTTCGATCAATATTTTAGAGGATAACGCATGTTAGCACTAGGTTAGCCCTGGGATTTTCACTCTTCAGACTCATACTTTCGCATTCTTCACATACTTGTTGAACGGATCCTGGGTTTTTTCTGGTTTGGATCACGTAGTAATATGGTACCACACTGAAACAGTCGATTAAACCTGGTTTCGATCAAAATTTTAGAGGATAACGCAAGTTAGGTCTGGGATAGGTCTGGGATTTGACCTCATCAGACTCATACTTTCGCACACTTCACATACTCCTTCAACAGATCCTGGGTTATTTTCTGGGTTTGGATCACATAGTAATGTGGTACCACACTGAAACAGTCGATTAAACCAGGTTTCGATCAATATTTTAGAGGATAACGCATGTTAGGTCTAGGTTAGGCCTGGGATTTTCACTCATCAGACTCACACTTTCGCATTCTTCACATACTTGTTGAACGGAACCTGGGTTTTTTCTGGTTTGGATCACGTAGTAATGTGGGACCACACTGAAACAGTCAATTAAACCTGGTTTCGATCAATATTTTAGAGAATAATTCAGGTTAGGTCACTGAAACAGTCGATTAAACCTGGTTTCGATCAATATTTTAGAGGATAACGCATGTTAGGTCTAGGTTAGGTCTGGGATTTTCACTCATCAGACTCATACATTCGCATTCTTCACATACTTGTTGAACGGATCCTGGGTTTTTTCTGGGTTGGATCACATAGTAATGTGGTACCACACTGAAACAGTCGATTAAACCAGGTTTCGATCAATATTTTAGAGGATAACGCATGTTAGGTCTAAGTTAGGCCTGGGATTTTCACTCATCAGACTCATACTTTCGCATTCTTCACATACTTGTTGAACGGAGCCTGGGTTTTTTCTGGTTTGGATCACGTAGTAACGTGGGACCACACTGAAACAGTCAATAAAACCTGGTTTCGATCAATATTTTAGAGAATAATTCATGTTAGGTCTAGGTTAGGTCTGGGATTTGCTCTCATCAGGCTCATACTTTCGCCTTCTTCACATACTTGTTGAACGGATCCTGGGTTTTTTCTGGTTTGGAACCCGTAGTAATGTGGGACCACAGTGAAACAATAAATTAAACCTGGTCTTGATAAATATTTTAGAGGATAACGCATGTTAGGTCTGGGTTAGGTCTAGGATTTCCCCTCATCAGGCTCATACTTTCGCATATTTCTCATACTTCATGGCTAGATCCTGGGCTGTTTCTGGATTGTATCACGTAGTAATGTGGTACCACGCTGAAACAGTCAATTAAACCTTGTTTCGATCAATATTTTAGAGGATAACGCAAGTTAGGTCTAGGATAGGTCTAGGATTTGCCCTCATCAGGCTCTTACTTTCGTATATTTCTCATACTTCATGGCTAGATCCTGGGCTATTTCTGGATTGGATCACGTAGTAAAGTGGTACCAGACTGAAACATTCAATGAAACCTTGTCTGGATAAATATTTTAGAGGATAATGCATCTTAGGTCTGGGTTAGGTCTAAGATTTGCCCTCATCAGGCTCACAGTTTCGCGTTTTTCACATACTTGTTGAACAGATCCTGGGTTTTGTCTTGTTCGGATCACGAAGTAGTGTGGTACCACACTGAAACAGTCCATTAAAGCTGGTTTCGCTCAATATTTTAGAGGATAACGCATGTTAGGTCTAGGTTAGGTCTGGGACTTGCTCTCATCAGGCTCATTCTTTCGCATATTTCTCATACTTGATGGCTAGATCCTGGGCTTTTTCTTGATTGCATCACGTAGTAATGTAGTACCACACTGAAACAGTCAATGAAACCTGGTTTCCATCACTATTTTAGAGGACAACGCAAGTTAGGTCTAGCTAAGGCCTGAGATTTTCACTCATCAGACACATACTTTCGTATTCTTCACATACTTGTTGAACGGATCCTGGGTTTTTTCTGGTCTGGATCACGTTAAATGTGGGACCTCAATGAAACAGTCAATTAAACCTGGTTTCGACCAATATTTTAGAGAATAATTCATGTTAGTTCTAGGTTAGGTCTGGGATTTGCTCTCATCAGGCTCATTCTTTCGCATATTTCTCATACCTGATGGCTAGATCCTGGGCTATTTCTGGATTGCATCACGTAGTAATGAAGTACAACAATGGAACAGTCAATTAAACCTGGTTTCCATCAATATCATAGAGGACAACGCAAGTTAGGTCTGGGATAGGTCTGGGATTTGCCCTCATCAGGCTCATACTTTCGCGTTTTTCACATACTTGTTGAACAGATCCTGGGTTTTTCCTGGTTTGGATCACGTAGTAGTGTGGTACCACACTGAAACAGTCCAGTAAACCTGGTTTGGATCAATATTTTAGAGGACAACGCATGTTAGGTCTAGGTTAGGTCTGGGATTTTCAATCATCAGACTCATACTTTCGCATTCTTCACATACTTGTTGAACGGATCCTGGGCTTTTCCTGGATTGCATCACGTAGTAATGAAGTACAACACTGAAACAGTCAATTAAATCTGGTTTCCATCAATATTTTAGAGGACAACGCATGTTAGGTCTAGGTTAGGCCAGGGATTTGCCCTCATCAGGGTCATACATTCGCTGTTTTAACATACATGTTGGCCTGATCGAGGGTTTTTTCTGCTTTGGATCACGTAGTAAAGTGGTACCACACTGAAACAGTCGATTAGACCAGGTTTCGATCAATATTTATGAGCATAACGCATGTTAGGTCTAGGTTAGCCCTGGGATTTTCACCCATCAGACTCATACTTTCGCATTCTTCACATACTTGTTGAACTGATCCTGGGTTTTTTCTGGTTTGGATCACGTAGTAATATGGTGCCACAATGAAACAGTCGATTAAACCTGGTTTCGATCAATATTTTAGAGGATAACGCATGTTAGGTCTAGGTTAGCCCTGGGATTTTCACTCTTCAGACTCATACTTTCGCATTCTTCACATACTTGTTGTACAGATCTTGGGTTTTTTCTGGTTTGGATCACGTAGTAGTGTGGTACCACACTGAAACAGTCCATTAAACCTGGTTTGGATCAATATTTTAGAGGACAACGCATGTTAGGTCTAGGTTAGGTCTGGGATTTTCAATCATCAGACTCATACTTTCGCATTCTTCACATATTTGTTGAACGGATCCTGGGTTTTTTCTGGTTTGGAACCCGTAGTAATGTGGGACCACACTGAAACAATAAATTAAACCTGGTCTTGATAAATATTTTAGAGGATAACGCATGTAAGGTCTGGGTTAGGTCTAGGATTTCCCCTCATCAGGCTCATACTTTCGCATATTTCTCATACTTCATGGCTAGATCCTGGGCTGTTTCTGGATTGTATCACGTAGTAATGTGGTACCACGCAGAAACAGTCAATTAAACCTGGTTTGGATCAATATTTTAGAGGATAACGCATGTTAGGTCTAGGTTAGGTCTGGGATTTTCACTCATCAGACTCATACATTCGCATTCTTCAGATACTTGTTGAACGGATCCTGGGTTTCTTCTGGTTTGGATCACGTAGTAATGTGGGACCACACTGAAACAGTCAATTAAACCTGGTTTCGATCAATATTTTAGAGAATAATTTATGTTAGGTCTAGGTTAGGTCTGGGATTAGCTCTCATCAGGCTCATACTTCCGCACACTTCACATACTTGTCGAACGGATCCTGGGTTTTTTCTGGTTTGGATCACGTAGTAGTGTGGTACCACACTGAAACAGTCCATTAAACCTGGTTTGGATCAATATTTTAGAGGATAACGCATGTTAGGTCTGGGATAGGTCTGGGATTTGCCCTCATCAGACTCATACTTTCGCACACTTCACATACTCGTTGAACAGATCCTGGTCTGTTTCTGGATTGTATCACGTAGTAATGTGGTACCACGCTGAAACAGTCAATTAAACCTGGTTTCGATCAATATTTTAGAGGATAACGCAAGTTAGGTCTGGCATAGGTCTGGGATTCGCCCTCATCAGACTCATACTTTAACGATTTTCACATACTTGTTGAACTGATCCTGGGCTTTTTCTGGTTTGGATCACGTAGTAATGTGGTACCACACTGAAACAGTCAATTAAACCTGGTTTCGATCAATATTTTAGAGAATAATTCATGTTAGGTCTAGGTTAGGTCTGGGATTTGCTTTCATCAGGCTCATACTTTCGCACACTTCACATACTCGTTTGACAGATCCTGGGTTATTTTCTGGTTTGGATCGCATAGTAATGTGGTACCACACTGAAACAGTCGATTAAACCAGGATTCGATCAATATTTTTGAGGATAACGCATGTTAGGTCTAGGTTAGGCCTGGGATTTTAACACATCAGACTCATACTTTCGCATTCTTCACATACTTGTTGAACGGGTCCTGGGCTATTTCTGGATTGGATCACGTAGTAATGTGGTACCACACTGAAACAGTCCATTAAACCTGGTCTTGATAAATATTTTAGAGGATAACGCAAGTTAGGTCTGGGATAGGTCTGGGATTTGCCCTCATCAGGCTCATACTTTCGCGTTTTTCACATACTTGTTGAACAGATCCTGGGTTTTTTCTGGTTTGGATCACGTAGTAGAGTGGTACCACACTGAAACAGTCGATTAAACCTGGTTTCGATCAATATTTTAGAGGATAACGCATGCTAGGTCTGGGTTAGGTCTAGGAGTTGCCCTCATCAGGCTCATACTTTCGCATATTTCTCATACTTCATGGCTGGATCCTGGGCTACTTCTGGATTGGATCACGTAGTAATGTGGTACCACACTGAAACAGTCAATTAAACCTCGTTTCCATCAACATTATTGAGGATAACGCATGTTAGATCTAGGTTAGGCCTGGGATTTTCACTCATCAGACTCATACTTTCGCATTCTTCACATACTTGTTGAACGGATCTTGGGTTTTTTTTGGTGTGGATAACGTAGTAATGAGGCACCACACTGAAACAATCAATTAAACCTGATCTTGATAAATATTTTAGAGGATAACGCATGTTAGGTCTGGGTTAGGTCTAGGATTTGCCCTCATCAGGCTCATACTTTCGCATATTTCTCATACTTCATGGCTGGATCCTGGGCTTTCTCTGGATTGCATCACGTAGTAATGAAGTACAACACTGAAACAGTCAATTAAACCTGGTTTCCATCAATATTTTAGAGGACAACGCATGTTAGGTCTAGGTTAGGCCTGGGATTTGTTCTCATCAGGGTCATACTTTCGCATTCTTCACATACTTGTTGAACGGATCCTGGGTTTTTCCTGGTTTGGATCACGTAGTAATGTGGGACCACTCTGAAACAGTCAACTAAACCTGGTTTCGATCAATATATTAGAGAATAATTCATGTTAGGTCTAGGTTAGGTCTGGGATTTGCTCTCATCAGGCTCATTCTTTCGCATATTTCTCATACTTGATGGCTAGATCCTGGGTCTTTTCTGGTTTGGATCACGTAGTAGTGTGGTACCACACTGAAACAGTCCATTAAACCTGGTTTGGATCAATATTTTAGAGGACAACGCATGTTAGGTCTAGGTTAGGTCTGGGATTTTCAATCATCAGACTCATACTTTCGCATTCTTCACATACTTGTTGAACGGATCCTGGGCTTTTCCTGGATTGCATCACGTAGTAATGAAGTACAACACTGAAACAGTCAATTAAATCTGGTTTCCATCAATATTTTAGAGGACAACGCATGTTAGGTCTAGGTTAGGCCAGGGATTTGCCCTCATCAGGGTCATACATTCGCTGTTTCAACATACATGTTGGCCTGATCGAGGGTTTTTTCTGCTTTGGATCACGTAGTAAAGTGGTACCACACTGAAACAGTCGATTAAACCAGGTTTCGATCAATATTTATGAGCATAACGCATGTTAGGTCTAGGTTAGCCCTGGGATTTTCTCCCATCAGACTCATACTTTCGCATTCTTCACATACTTGTTGAACTGATCCTGGGTTTTTTCTGGTTTGGATCACGTAGTAATATGGTGCCACGCTGAAACAGTCGATTAAACCTGGTTTCGATCAATATTTTAGAGGATAACGCATGTTAGCACTAGGTTAGCCCTGGGATTTTCACTCTTCAGACTCATACTTTCGCATTCTTCACATACTTGTTGAACGGATCCTGGGTTTTTTCTGGTTTGGATCACGTAGTAATATGGTACCACACTGAAACAGTCGATTAAACCTGGTTTCGATCAAAATTTTAGAGGATAACGCAAGTTAGGTCTGGGATAGGTCTGGGATTTGACCTCATCAGACTCATACTTTCGCACACTTCACATACTCCTTCAACAGATCCTCGGTTATTTTCTGGGTTTGGATCACATAGTAATGTGGTACCACACTGAAACAGTCGATTAAACCAGGTTTCGATCAATATTTTAGAGGATAACGCATGTTAGGTCTAGGTTAGGCCTGGGATTTTCACTCATCAGACTCATACTTTCGCATTCTTCACATTCTTGTTGAACGGAACCTGGGTTTTTTCTGGTTTGGATCACGTAGTAATGTGGGACCACACTGAAACAGTCAATTAAACCTGGTTTCGATCAATATTTTAGAGAATAATTCATGTTAGGTCACTGAAACAGTCGATTAAACCTGGTTTCGATCAATATTTTAGAGGATAACGCATGTTAGGTCTAGGTTAGGTCTGGGATTTTCACTCATCAGACTCATACTTTCGCATTCATCACATACTTGTTGAAGGGATCCTGGGTTTT
Organism: Colletes latitarsis; assembly: GCF_051014445.1. Taxonomy (NCBI): domain Eukaryota; kingdom Metazoa; phylum Arthropoda; class Insecta; order Hymenoptera; family Colletidae; genus Colletes; species Colletes latitarsis. Next base: position 8,501,501 of record NW_027488373.1, on the reverse strand, counting down.
TTCTGGTTTGGATCACGTAGTAATATGGTACCACACTGAAACAGTCGATTAAACCTGGTTTCGATCAAAATTTTAGAGGATAACGCAAGTTAGGTCTGGGATAGGTCTGGGATTTGACCTCATCAGACTCATACTTTCGCACACTTCACATACTCCTTGAACAGATCCTGGGTTATTTTCTGGGTTTGGATCACATAGTAATGTGGTACCACACTGAAACAGTCGATTAAACCAGGTTTCGATCAATATTTTAGAGGATAACGCATGTTAGGTCTAGGTTAGGCCTGGGATTTTCACTCATCAGACTCATACTTTCGCATTCATCACATACTTGTTGAAGGGAACCTGGGTTTTTTCTGGTTTGGATCACGTAGTAATGTGGGACCACACTGAAACAGACAATTAAACCTGGTTTCGATCAATATTTTAGAGAATAATTCATGTTAGGTCCAGGTTAGGTCTGGGATTTGCTCTCATCAGGCTCTTTCTTTCGCATATTTCTCATACATGTTGAACAGATACTGGGTTTTTTCTGGTTTGGAACCCGTAGTAATGTGGGACCACACTGAAACAATAAATTAAACCGGGTCTTGATAAATATTTTAGAGGATAACGCATGTTAGGTCTGGGTTAGGTCTAGGATTTGCCCTTATCAGGCTCATACTTTCGCATATTTCTCATACTTGATGGCTAGATCCTGGGCTTTTTCTGGATTGCATCACGTAGTAATGTAGTACCACACTGAAACAGTCAATGAAACCTAGTTTCCATCACTATTTTAGAGGACAACGCAAGTTAGGTCTAGCTAAGGCCTGAGATTTTCACTGATCAGACTGATACTTTCGCATTCTTCACATACCTGTTGAACGGATCCTGGGTTTTTTCTGGTTTGGATCACGTAGTAATGTGGTACCACACTGAAACAGTCGAGTAAACCTGGTTTCGATCAAAATTTTAGAGGATAACGCAAGTTAGGTCTGGGATAGGTCTGGGATTTGACCTCATCAGACTCATACTTTCACACACTTCACATACTCCTTGAACAGATCCTGGGTTATTTTCTGGGTTTGGATCACATAGTAATATGGTACCACACTGAAACAGTCGATTAAACCAGGTTTCGATCAATATTTTAGAGGATAACGCGTGTTAGGTCTAGGTTAGGCCTGGAATTTTCACTCATCAGACTCTTACTTTCGCATTCATCACATACTTGTTGAACGGAACCTGGGTTTTTTCTGGTTTGGATCACGTAGTAATGTGGGACCACACTGAAACAGTCAATTAAACCTGGTTTCGATCAATATTTTAGAGAATAATTCATGTTAGGTCTAGGTTAGGTCTGGGATTTGCTCTCATCAGGCTCATACTTTCGCAATCTTCACATACTTGTTGAACGGATCCTGGGTTTTTTCAGGTTTGGATCACGTAGTAATGTGGGACCACACTGAAACAATCAATTAAACCTGGTCTTGATAAATATTTTAGAGGATAACGCATGTTAGGTCTGGGTTAGGTCTAGGATTTCCCCTCATCAGGCTCATACTTTCGCATATTTCTCATACTTCATGGCTAGATCCTGGGCTGTTTCTGGATTGTATCACGTAGTAATGTGGTACCACGCTGAAACAGTCAATTAAACCTTGTTTCGATCAATATTTTAGAGGATAACGCAAGTTAGGTCTAGGATAGGTCTAGGATTTGCCCTCATCAGGCTCTTACTTTCGTATATTTCTCATACTTCATGGCTAGATCCTGGGCTATTTCTGGATTGGATCACGTAGTAAAGTGGTACCAGACTGAAACATTCAATGAAACCTTGTCTGGATAAATATTTTAGAGGATAACGCATCTTAGGTCTGGGTTAGGTCTAAGATTTGCCCTCATCAGGCTCACAGTTTCGCGTTTTTCACATACTTGTTGAACAGATCCTGGGTTTTGTCTTGTTCGGATCACGAAGTAGTGTGGTACCACACTGAAACAGTCCATTAAAGCTGGTTTCGCTCAATATTTTAGAGGATAACGCATGTTAGGTCTAGGTTAGCCCTGGGATTTTCACCCATCAGACTCATACTTTCGCATTCTTCACATACTTGTTGAACTGATCCTGGGTTTTTTCTGGTTTGGATCACGTAGTAATATGGTGCCACACTGAAACAGTCGATTAAACCTGGTTTCGATCAATATTTTAGAGGATAACGCATGTTAGGTCTAGGTTAGCCCTGGGATTTTCACTCTTCAGACTCATACTTTCGCATTCTTCACATACTTGTTGTACAGATCCTGGGTTTTTTCTGGTTTGGATCACGTAGTAGTGTGGTACCACACTGAAACAGTCCATTAAACCTGGTTTGGATCAATATTTTAGAGGACAACGCATGTTAGGTCTAGGTTAGGTCTGGGATTTTCAATCATCAGACTCATGCTTTCGCATTCTTCACATATTTGTTGAACGGATCCTGGGTTTTTTCTGGTTTGGAACCCGTAGTAATGTGGGACCACACTGAAACAATAAATTAAACCTGGTCTTGATAAATATTTTAGAGGATAACGCATGTAAGGTCTGGGTTAGGTCTAGGATTTCCCCTCATCAGGCTCATACTTTCGCATATTTCTCATACTTCACGGCTAGATCCTGGGCTGTTTCTGGATTGTATCACGTAGTAATGTGGTACCACGCAGAAACAGTCAATTAAACCTGGTTTGGATCAATATTTTAGAGGATAACGCATGTTAGGTCTAGGTTAGGTCTGGGATTTTCACTCATCAGACTCATACATTCGCATTCTTCACATACTTGTTGAACGGATCCTGGGTTTCTTCTGGTTTGGATCACGTAGTAATGTGGGACCACACTGAAACAGTCAATTAAACCTGGTTTCGATCAATATTTTAGAGAATAATTTATGTTAGGTCTAGGTTAGGTCTGGGATTAGCTCTCATCAGGCTCATACTTTCGCACACTTCACATACTTGTTGAACGGATCCTGGGTTTTTTCTGGTTTGGATCACGTAGTAGTGTGGTACCACACTGAAACAGTCCATTAAACCTGGTTTGGATCAATATTTTAGAGGATAACGCATGTTAGGTCTGGGATAGGTCTGGGATTTGCCCTCATCAGACTCATACTTTCGCACACTTCACATACTCGTTGAACAGATCCTGGGCTGTTTCTGGATTGTATCACGTAGTAATGTGGTACCACGCTGAAACAGTCAATTAAACCTGGTTTCGATCAATATTTTAGAGGATAACGCAAGTTAGGTCTGGCATAGGTCTGGGATTCGCCCTCATCAGACTCATACTTTAACGATTTTCACATACTTGTTGAACTGATCCTGGGCTTTTTCTGGTTTGGATCACGTAGTAATGTGGTACCACACTGAAACAGTCAATTAAACCTGGTTTCGATCAATATTTTAGAGAATAATTCATGTTAGGTCTAGGTTAGGTCTGGGATTTGCTTTCATCAGGCTCATACTTTCGCACACTTCACATACTCGTTTGACAGATCCTGGGTTATTTTCTGGTTTGGATCGCATAGTAATGTGGTACCACACTGAAACAGTCGATTAAACCAGGATTCGATCAATATTTTTGAGGATAACGCATGTTAGGTCTAGGTTAGGCCTGGGATTTTAACACATCAGACTCATACTTTCGCATTCTTCACATACTTGTTGAACGGATCCTGGGCTATTTCTGGATTGGATCACGTAGTAATGTGGTACCACACTGAAACAGTCCATTAAACCTGGTCTTGATAAATATTTTAGAGGATAACGCAAGTTAGGTCTGGGATAGGTCTGGGATTTGCCCTCATCAGGCTCATACTTTCGCGTTTTTCACATACTTGTTGAACAGATCCTGGGTTTTTTCTGGTTTGGATCACGTAGTAGAGTGGTACCACACTGAAACAGTCGATTAAACCTGGTTTCGATCAATATTTTAGAGGATAACGCATGCTAGGTCTGGGTTAGGTCTAGGAGTTGCCCTCATCAGGCTCATACTTTCGCATATTTCTCATACTTCATGGCTGGATCCTGGGCTACTTCTGGATTGGATCACGTAGTAATGTGGTACCACACTGAAACAGTCAATTAATCCTCGTTTCCATCAACATTATTGAGGATAACGCATGTTAGATCTAGGTTAGGTCTGGGATTTTCACTCATCAGACTCATACTTTCGCATTCTTCACATACTTGTTGAACGGATCTTGGGTTTTTTTTGGTGTGGATAACGTAGTAATGAGGCACCACACTGAAACAATCAATTAAACCTGATCTTGATAAATATTTTAGAGGATAACGCATGTTAGGTCTGGGTTAGGTCTAGGATTTGCCCTCATCAGGCTCATACTTTCGCATATTCCTCATACTTCATGGCTGGATCCTGGGCTTTCTCTGGATTGCATCACGTAGTAATGAAGTACAACACTGAAACAGTCAATTAAACCTGGTTTCCATCAATATTTTAGAGGACAACGCATGTTAGGTCTAGGTTAGGCCTGGGATTTGTTCTCATCAGGGTCATACTTTCGCATTCTTCACATACTTGTTGAACGGATCCTGGGTTTTTCCTGGTTTGGATCACGTAGTAATGTGGGACCACTCTGAAACAGTCAACTAAACCTGGTTTCGATCAATATATTAGAGAATAATTCATGTTAGGTCTAGGTTAGGTCTGGGATTTGCTCTCATCAGGCTCATTCTTTCGCATATTTCTCATACTTGATGGCTAGATCCTGGGTCTTTTCTGGTTTGGATCACGTAGTAGTGTGGTACCACACTGAAACAGTACATTAAACCTGGTTTGGATCAATATTTTAGAGGACAACGCATGTTAGATCTAGGTTAGGTCTGGGATTTTCAATCATCAGACTCATACTTTCGCATTCTTCACATACTTGTTGAACGGATCCTGGGCTTTTCCTGGATTGCATCACGTAGTAATGAAGTACAACACTGAAACAGTCAATTAAATCTGGTTTCCATCAATATTTTAGAGGACAACGCATGTTAGGTCTAGGTTAGGCCAGGGATTTGCCCTCATCAGGGTCATACATTCGCTGTTTCAACATACATGTTGGCCTGATCGAGGGTTTTTTCTGCTTTGGATCACGTAGTAAAGTGGTACCACACTGAAACAGTCGATTAAACCAGGTTTCGATCAATATTTATGAGCATAACGCATGTTAGGTCTAGGTTAGCCCTGGGATTTTCTCCCATCAGACTCATACTTTCGCATTCTTCACATACTTGTTGAACTGATCCTGGGTTTTTTCTGGTTTGGATCACGTAGTAATATGGTGCCACACTGAAACAGTCGATTAAACCTGGTTTCGATCAATATTTTAGAGGATAACGCATGTTAGCACTAGGTTAGCCCTGGGATTTTCACTCTTCAGACTCATACTTTCGCATTCTTCACATACTTGTTGAACGGATCCTGGGTTTTTTCTGGTTTGGATCACGTAGTAATATGGTACCACACTGAAACAGTCGATTAAACCTGGTTTCGATCAAAATTTTAGAGGATAACGCAAGTTAGGTCTGGGATAGGTCTGGGATTTGACCTCATCAGACTCATACTTTCGCACACTTCACATACTCCTTGAACAGATCCTGGGTTATTTTCTGGGTTTGGATCACATAGTAATGTGGTACCACACTGAAACAGTCGATTAAACCAGGTTTCGATCAATATTTTAGAGGATAACGCATGTTAGGTCTAGGTTAGGCCTGGGATTTTCACTCATCAGACTCATACTTTCGCATTCATCACATACTTGTTGAAGGGAACCTGGGTTTTTTCTGGTTTGGATGACGTAGTAATGTGGGACCACACTGAAACAGTCAATTAAACCTGGTTTCGATCAATATTTTAGAGAATAATTCATGTTAGGTCTAGGTTAGGTCTGGGATTTGCTCTCATCAGGCTCTTTCTTTCGCATATTTCTCATACATGTTGAACAGATACTGGGTTTTTTCTGGTTTGGAACCCGTAGTAATGTGGGACCACACTGAAACAATAAATTAAACCTGGTCTTGATAAATATTTTAGAGGATAACGCATGTTAGGTCTGGGTTAGGTCTAGGATTTGCCCTCATCAGGCTCATACTTTCGCATATTTCTCATACTTGATGGCTAGATCCTGGGCTTTTTCTGGATTGCATCACGTAGTAATGTGGTACCACGCTGAAACAGTCAATTAAACCTTGTTTCGATCAATATTTTAGAGGATAACGCAAGTTAGGTCTAGGATAGGTCTAGGATTTGCCCTCATCAGGCTCTTACTTTCGTATATTTCTCATACTTCATGGCTAGATCCTGGGCTATTTCTGGATTGGATCACGTAGTAAAGTGGTACCAGACTGAAACATTCAATGAAACCTTGTCTGGATAAATATTTTAGAGGATAACGCATCTTAGGTCTGGGTTAGGTCTAAGATTTGCCCTCATCAGGCTCACAGTTTCGCGTTTTTCACATACTTGTTGAACAGATCCTGGGTTTTGTCTTGTTCGGATCACGAAGTAGTGTGGTACCACACTGAAACAGTCCATTAAAGCTGGTTTCGCTCAATATTTTAGAGGATAACGCATGTTAGGTCTAGGTTAGGTCTGGGACTTGCTCTCATCAGGCTCATTCTTTCGCATATTTCTCATACTTGATGGCTAGATCCTGGGCTTTTTCTGGATTGCATCACGTAGTAATGTAGTACCACACTGAAACAGTCAATGAAACCTGGTTTCCATCACTATTTTAGAGGACAACGCAAGTTAGGTCTAGCTAAGGCCTGAGATTTTCACTCATCAGACACATACTTTCGTATTCTTCACATACTTGTTGAACGGATCCTGGGTTTTTTCTGGTCTGGATCACGTTAAATGTGGGACCTCACTGAAACAGTCAATTAAACCTGGTTTCGACCAATATTTTAGAGAATAATTCATGTTAGTTCTAGGTTAGGTCTGGGATTTGCTCTCATCAGGCTCATTCTTTCGCATATTTCTCATACTTGATGGCTAGATCCTGGGCTATTTCTGGATTGCATCACGTAGTAATGAAGTACAACAATGGAACAGTCAATTAAACCTGGTTTCCATCAATATCTTAGAGGACAACGCAAGTTAGGTCTGGGATAGGTCTGGGATTTGCCCCAATCAGGCTCATACTTTCGCGTTTTTCACATACTTTTTGAACAGATCCTGGGTTTTTTCTGGTTTGGATCACGTAGTAGTGTGGTACCACACTGAAACAGTCCATTAAACCTGGTTTGGATCAATATTTTAGAGGATAACGCAAGTTAGGTCTGGGATAGGTCTGGGATTTGCCCTCATCAGGCTCATACTTTCGCGTTTTTCACATACTTGTTGAACAGATCCTGGGTTTTTCCTGGTTTGGATCACGTAGTAGTGTGGTACCACACTGAAACAGTCCAGTAAACCTGGTTTGGATCAATATTTTAGAGGACAACGCATGTTAGGTCTAGGTTAGGTCTGGGATTTTCAATCATCAGACTCATACTTTCGCATTCTTCACATACTTGTTGAACGGATCCTGGGCTTTTCCTGGATTGCATCACGTAGTAATGAAGTACAACACTGAAACAGTCAATTAAATCTGGTTTCCATCAATATTTTAGAGGACAACGCATGTTAGGTCTAGGTTAGGCCAGGGATTTGCCCTCATCAGGGTCATACATTCGCTGTTTTAACATACATGTTGGCCTGATCGAGGGTTTTTTCTGCTTTGGATCACGTAGTAAAGTGGTACCACACTGAAACAGTCGATTAAACCAGGTTTCGATCAATATTTATGAGCATAACGCATGTTAGGTCTAGGTTAGCCCTGGGATTTTCACTCTTCAGACTCATACTTTCGCATTCTTCACATACTTGTTGTACAGATCCTGGGTTTTTTCTGGTTTGGATCACGTAGTAGTGTGGTACCACACTGAAACAGTCCATTAAACCTGGTTTGGATCAATATTTTAGAGGATAACGCATGTAAGGTCTGGGTTAGGTCTAGGATTTGCCCTCATCAGGCTCATACTTTCGCATATTTCTCATACTTCATGGCTAGATCCTGGGCTGTTTCTGGATTGTATCACGTAGTAATGTGGTACCACGCAGAAACAGTCAATTAAACCTGGTTTGGATCAATATTTTAGAGGATAACGCATGTTAGGTCACTGAAACAGTCGATTAAACCTGGTTTCGATCAATATTTTAGAGGATAACGCATGTTAGGTCTAGGTTAGGTCTGGGATTTTCACTCATCAGACTCATACTTTCGCATTCATCACATACTTGTTGAACGGATCCTGGGTTTTTTCTGGTTTGGATCACGTACTAATATGGTACCACACTGAAACAGTCGATTAAACCTGGTTTCGATCAAAATTTTAGAGGATAACGCAAGTTAGGTCTGGGATAGGTCTAGGATTTGCCCTCATCAGGCTCATACTTTCGCATATTTCTCATACTTGATGGCTAGATCCTGGGCTTTTTCTGGATTGCATCACGTAGTAATGTAGTACCACACTGAAACAGTCAATGAAACCTGGTTTCCCTCACTATTTTAGAGGACAACGCAAGTTAGGTCTAGCTAAGGCCTGAGATTTTCACTGATCAGACTCATACTTTCGCATTCTTCACATACTTGTTGAACGGATCCTGGGTTTTTTCTGGTTTGGATCACGTAGTAATGTGGTACCACACTGAAACAGTCGAGTAAACCTGGTTTCGATCAAAATTTTAGAGGATAACGCATGTTAGGTCTGGGTTAGGTCTAGGATTTGCCCTCATCAGGCTCATACTTTCGCATATTTCTCATACTTGATGGCTAGATCCTGGGCTTTTTCTGGATTGCATCACGTAGTAATGTAGTACCACACTGAAACAGTCAATGAAACCTAGTTTCCATCACTATTTTAGTGGACAACGCAAGTTAGGTCTAGCTAAGGCCTGAGATTTTCACTGATCAGACTGATACTTTCGCATTCTTCACATACCTGTTGAACGGATCCTGGGTTTTTTCTGGTTTGGATCACGTAGTAATGTGGTACCACACTGAAACAGTCGAGTAAACCTGGTTTCGATCAAAATTTTAGAGGATAACGCAAGTTAGGTCTGGGATAGGTCTGGGATTTGACCTCATCAGACTCATACTTTCACACACTTCACATACTCCTTGAACAGATCCTGGGTTATTTTCTGGGTTTGGATCACATAGTAATATGGTACCACACTGAAACAGTCGATTAAACCAGGTTTCGATCAATATTTTAGAGGATAACGCGTGTTAGGTCTAGGTTAGGCCTGGGATTTTCACTCATCAGACTCTTACTTTCGCATTCATCACATACTTGTTGAACGGAACCTGGGTTTTTTCTGGTTTGGATCACGTAGTAATGTGGGACCACACTGAAACAGTCAATTAAACCTGGTTTCGATCAATATTTTAGAGAATAATTCATGTTAGGTCTAGGTTAGGTCTGGGATTTGCTCTCATCAGGCTCATACTTTCGCAATCTTCACATACTTGTTGAACGGATCCTGGGTTTTTTCAGGTTTGGATCACGTAGTAATGTGGGACCACACTGAAACAATCAATTAAACCTGGTCTTGATAAATATTTTAGAGGATAACGCATGTTAGGTCTGGGTTAGGTCTAGGATTTCCCCTTATCAGGCTCATACTTTCGCATATTTCTCATACTTCATGGCTAGATCCTGGGCTGTTTCTGGATTGTATCACGTAGTAATGTGGTACCACGCTGAAACAGTCAATTAAACCTTGTTTCGATCAATATTTTAGAGGATAACGCAAGTTAGGTCTAGGATAGGTCTAGGATTTGCCCTCATCAGGCTCTTACTTTCGTATATTTCTCATACTTCATGGCTAGATCCTGGGCTATTTCTGGATTGGATCACGTAGTAAAGTGGTACCAGACTGAAACATTCAATGAAACCTTGTCTGGATAAATATTTTAGAGGATAACGCATCTTAGGTCTGGGTTAGGTCTAAGATTTGCCCTCATCAGGCTCACAGTTTCGCGTTTTTCACATACTTGTTGAACAGATCCTGGGTTTTGTCTTGTTCGGATCACGAAGTAGTGTGGTACCACACTGAAACAGTCCATTAAAGCTGGTTTCGCTCAATATTTTAGAGGATAACGCATGTTAGGTCTAGGTTAGGTCTGGGACTTGCTCTCATCAGGCTCATTCTTTCGCATATTTCTCATACTTGATGGCTAGATCCTGGGCTTTTTCTGGATTGCATCACGTAGTAATGTAGTACCACACTGAAACAGTCAATGAAACCTGGTTTCCATCACTATTTTAGAGGACAACGCAAGTTAGGTCTAGCTAAGGCCTGAGATTTTCACTCATCAGACACATACTTTCGTATTCTTCACATACTTGTTGAACGGATCCTGGGTTTTTTCTGGTCTGGATCACGTTAAATGTGGGACCTCACTGAAACAGTCAATTAAACCTGGTTTCGACCAATATTTTAGAGAATAATTCATGTTAGTTCTAGGTTAGGTCTGGGATTTGCTCTCATCAGGCTCATTCTTTCGCATATTTCTCATACTTGATGGCTAGATCCTGGGCTATTTCTGGATTGCATCACGTAGTAATGAAGTACAACAATGGAACAGTCAATTAAACCTGGTTTCCATCAATATCTTAGAGGACAACGCAAGTTAGGTCTGGGATAGGTCTGGGATTTGCCCCAATCAGGCTCATACTTTCGCGTTTTTCACATACTTTTTGAACAGATCCTGGGTTTTTTCTGGTTTGGATCACGTAGTAGTGTGGTACCACACTGAAACAGTCCATTAAACCTGGTTTGGATCAATATTTTAGAGGATAACGCAAGTTAGGTCTGGGATAGGTCTGGGATTTGCCCTCATCAGGCTCATACTTTCGCGTTTTTCACATACTTGTTGAACAGATCCTGGGTTTTTCCTGGTTTGGATCACGTAGTAGTGTGGTACCACACTGAAACAGTCCAGTAAACCTGGTTTGGATCAATATTTTAGAGGACAACGCATGTTAGGTCTAGGTTAGGTCTGGGATTTTCAATCATCAGACTCATACTTTCGCATTCTTCACATACTTGTTGAACGGATCCTGGGCTTTTCCTGGATTGCATCACGTAGTAATGAAGTACAACACTGAAACAGTCAATTAAATCTGGTTTCCATCAATATTTTAGAGGACAACGCATGTTAGGTCTAGGTTAGGCCAGGGATTTGCCCTCATCAGGGTCATACATTCGCTGTTTTAACATACATGTTGGCCTGATCGAGGGTTTTTTCTGCTTTGGATCACGTAGTAAAGTGGTACCACACTGAAACAGTCGATTAAACCAGGTTTCGATCAATATTTATGAGCATAACGCATGTTAGGTCTAGGTTAGCCCTGGGATTTTCACCCATCAGACTCATACTTTCGCATTCTTCACATACTTGTTGAACTGATCCTGGGTTTTTTCTGGTTTGGATCACGTAGTAATATGGTGCCACACTGAAACAGTCGATTAAACCTGGTTTCGATCAATATTTTAGAGGATAACGCATGTTAGGTCTAGGTTAGCCCTGGGATTTTCACTCTTCAGACTCATACTTTCGCATTCTTCACATACTTGTTGTACAGATCCTGGGTTTTTTCTGGTTTGGATCACGTAGTAGTGTGGTACCACACTGAAACAGTCCATTAAACCTGGTTTGGATCAATATTTTAGAGGATAACGCATGTAAGGTCTGGGTTAGGTCTAGGATTTGCCCTCATCAGGCTCATACTTTCGCATATTTCTCATACTTCATGGCTAGATCCTGGGCTGTTTCTGGATTGTATCACGTTGTAATGTGGTACCACGCAGAAACAGTCAATTAAACCTGGTTTGGATCAATATTTTAGAGGATAACGCATGTTAGGTCACTGAAACAGTCGATTAAACCTGGTTTCGATCAATATTTTAGAGGATAACGCATGTTAGGTCTAGGTTAGGTCTGGGATTTTCACTCATCAGACTCATACTTTCGCATTCATCACATACTTGTTGAACGGATCCTGGGTTTTTTCTGGTTTGGATCACGTACTAATATGGTACCACACTGAAACAGTCGATTAAACCTGGTTTCGATCAAAATTTTAGAGGATAACGCAAGTTAGGTCTGGGATAGGTCTAGGATTTGCCCTCATCAGGCTCATACTTTCGCATATTTCTCATACTTGATGGCTAGATCCTGGGCTTTTTCTGGATTGCATCACGTAGTAATGTAGTACCACACTGAAACAGTCAATGAAACCTGGTTTCCCTCACTATTTTAGAGGACAACGCAAGTTAGGTCTAGCTAAGGCCTGAGATTTTCACTGATCAGACTCATACTTTCGCATTCTTCACATACTTGTTGAACGGATCCTGGGTTTTTTCTGGTTTGGATCACGTAGTAATGTGGTACCACACTGAAACAGTCGAGTAAACCTGGTTTCGATCAAAATTTTAGAGGATAACGCAGGTTAGGTCTGGGATAGGTCTGGGATTTGACCTCATCAGACTCATACTTTCACACACTTCACATACTCCTTGAACAGATCCTGGGTTATTTTCTGGGTTTGGATCACATAGTAATGTGGTACCACACTGAAACAGTCGATTAAACCAGGTTTCGATCAATATTTTAGAGGATAACGCATGTTAGGTCTAGGTAAGGCCTGGGATTTTCACACATCAGAATCATACTTTCGCATTCATCACATACTTGTTGAACGGAACCTGGGTTTTTTCTGGCTTGGATCACGTAGTAATGTGGGACCACACTGAAACAGTCAATTAAACCTGGTTTCGATCAATATTTTAGAGAATAATTCATGTTAGGTCTAGGTTAGGTCTGGGATTTGCTCTCATCAGGCTCTTTCTTTCGCATATTTCTCATACATGTTGAACAGATACTGGGTTTTTTCTGGTTTGGAACCCGTAGTAATGTGGGACCACACTGAAACAATAAATTAAACCTGGTCTTGATAAATATTTTAGAGGATAACGCATGTTAAGGTCTGGGTTAGGTCTAGGATTTGCCCTCATCAGGCTCATACTTTCGCATATTTCTCATACTTGATGGCTAGATCCTGGGCTTTTTCTGGATTGCATCACGTAGTAATGTAGTACCACACTGAAACAGTCAATGAAACCTGGTTTCCATCACTATTTTAGAGGACAACGCAAGTTAGGTCTAGCTAATGCCTGAGATTTTCACTGATCAGACTCATACTTTCGCATTCTTCAGACACTTGTTGAACGGATCCTGGGTTTTTTTCTGGTTTGGATCACGTAGTAATGTGATACCACACTGAAACAGTCGAGTAAACCTGGTTTCGATCAAAATTTTAGAGGATAACGCAAGTTAGGTCTGGGATAGGTCTGGGATTTGACCTCATCAGACTCATACTTTCACACACTTCACATACTCCTTGAACAGATCCTGGGTTATTTTCTGGGTTGGATCACATAATAATGTGGTACCACACTGAAACAGTCGATTAAACCAGGTTTCGATCAATATTTTAGAGGATAACGCATGTTAGGTCTAGGTTAGGCCTGGGATTTTCACTCATCAGACTCATACTTTCGCATTCTTCACATACTTGCTGAACGGAGCCTGGGCTGTTTCTGGATTGTATCACGTAGTAATGTGGTACCACGCTGAAACAGTCAATTAAACCTTGTTTCGATCAATATTTTAGAGGATAACGCAAGTTAGGTCTAGGATAGGTCTAGGATTTGCCCTCATCAGGCTCTTACTTTCGTATATTTCTCATACTTCATGGCTAGATCCTGGGCTATTTCTGGATTGGATCACGTAGTAAAGTGGTACCAGACTGAAACATTCAATGAAACCTTGTCTGGATAAATATTTTAGAGGATAACGCATCTTAGGTCTGGGTTAGGTCTAAGATTTGCCCTCATCAGGCTCACAGTTTCGCGTTTTTCACATACTTGTTGAACAGATCCTGGGTTTTGTCTTGTTCGGATCACGAAGTAGTGTGGTACCACACTGAAACAGTCCATTAAAGCTGGTTTCGCTCAATATTTTAGAGGATAACGCATGTTAGGTCTAGGTTAGGTCTGGGATTTTCAATCATCAGACTCATACTTTCGCATTCTTCACATACTTGTTGAACGGATCCTGGGCTTTTCCTGGATTGCATCACGTAGTAATGAAGTACAACACTGAAACAGTCAATTAAATCTGGTTTCCATCAATATTTTAGAGGACAACGCATGTTAGGTCTAGGTTAGGCCAGGGATTTGCCCTCATCAGGGTCATACATTCGCTGTTTTAACATACATGTTGGCCTGATCGAGGGTTTTTTCTGCTTTGGATCACGTAGTAAAGTGGTACCACACTGAAACAGTCGATTAAACCAGGTTTCGATCAATATTAATGAGCAGAACGCATGTTAGGTCTAGGTTAGCCCTGGGATTTTCACTCATCAGACTCATACTTTCGCATTCTTCACATACTTGTTGAACGGAGCCTGGGTTTTTTCTGGTTTCGATCACGTAGTAATGTGGGACCACACTGAAACAGTCAATAAAACCTGGTTTCGATCAATATTTTAGAGAATAATTCATGTTAGGTCTAGGTTAGGTCTGGGATTTGCTCTCATCAGGCTCATACTTTCGCCTTCTTCACATACTTGTTGAACGGATCCTGGGTTTTTTCTGGTTTGGAACCCGTAGTAATGTGGGACCACAGTGAAACAATAAATTAAACCTGGTCTTGATAAATATTTTAGAGGATAACGCATGTTAGGTCTGGGTTAGGTCTAGGATTTCCCCTCATCAGGCTCATACTTTCGCATATTTCTCATACTTCATGGCTAGATCCTGGGCTGTTTCTGGATTGTATCACGTAGTAATGTGGTACCACGCTGAAACAGTCAATTAAACCTTGTCTGGATAAATATTTTAGAGGATAACGCATCTTAGGTCTGGGTTAGGTCTAAGATTTGCCCTCATCAGGCTCACAGTTTCGCGTTTTTCACATACTTGTTGAACACATCCTGGGTTTTGTCTTGTTCGGATCACGAAGTAGTGTGGTACCACACTGAAACAGTCCATTAAAGCTGGTTTCGCTCAATATTTTAGAGGATAACGCATGTTAGGTCTAGGTTAGGTCTGGGACTTGCTCTCATCAGGCTCATTCTTTCGCATATTTCTCATACTTGATGGCTAGATCCTGGGCTTTTTCTGGATTGCATCACGTAGTAATGTAGTACCACACTGAAACAGTCAATGAAACCTGGTTTCCATCACTATTTTAGAGGACAACGCAAGTTAGGTCTAGCTAAGGCCTGAGATTTTCACTCATCAGACACATACTTTCGTATTCTTCACATACTTGTTGAACGGATCCTGGGTTTTATCTGGTCTGGATCACGTTAAATGTGGGACCTCACTGAAACAGTCAATTAAACCTGGTTTCGACCAATATTTTAGAGAATAATTCATGTTAGTTCTAGGTTAGGTCTGGGATTTGCTCTCATCAGGCTCATTCTTTCGCATATTTCTCATACTTGATGGCTAGATCCTGGGCTATTTCTGGATTGCATCACGTAGTAATGAAGTACAACAATGGAACAGTCAATTAAACCTGGTTTCCATCAATATCTTAGAGGACAACGCAAGTTAGGTCTGGGATAGGTCTGGGATTTGCCCCAATCAGGCTCATACTTTCGCGTTTTTCACATACTTTTTGAACAGATCCTGGGTTTTTTCTGGTTTGGATCACGTAGTAGTGTGGTACCACACTGAAACAGTCCATTAAACCTGGTTTGGATCAATATTTTAGAGGATAACGCAAGTTAGGTCTGGGATAGGTCTGGGATTTGCCCTCATCAGGCTCATACTTTCGCGTTTTTCACATACTCGTTGAACAGATCCTGGGTTTTTCCTGGTTTGGATCACGTAGTAGTGTGGTACCACACTGAAACAGTCCATTAAACCTGGTTTGGATCAATATTTTAGAGGACAACGCATGTTAGGTCTAGGTTAGGTCTGGGATTTTCAATCATCAGACTCATACTTTCGCATTTTTCACATACTTGTTGAACGGATCCTGGGCTTTTCCTGGATTGCATCACGTAGTAATGAAGTACAACACTGAAACAGTCAATTAAATCTGGTTTCCATCAATATTTTAGAGGACAACGCATGTTAGGTCTAGGTTAGGCCAGGGATTTGCCCTCATCAGGGTCATACATTCGCTGTTTTAACATACATGTTGGCCTGATCGAGGGTTCTTTCTGCTTTGGATCACGTAGTAAAGTGGTACCACACTGAAACAGTCGATTAAACCAGGTTTCGATCAATATTTATGAGCATAACGCATGTTAGGTCTAGGTTAGCCCTGGGATTTTCACCCATCAGACTCATACTTTCGCATTCTTCACATACTTGTTGAACTGATCCTGGGTTTTTTCTGGTTTGGATCACGTAGTAATATGGTGCCACACTGAAACAGTCGATTAAACCTGGTTTCGATCAATATTTTAGAGGATAACGCATGTTAGGTCTAGGTTAGCCCTGGGATTTTCACTCTTCAGACTCATACTTTCGCATTCTTCCCATACTTGTTGTACAGATCCTGGGTTTTTTCTGGTTTGGATCACGTAGTAGTGTGGTACCACACTGAAACAGTCCATTAAACCTGGTTTGGATCAATATTTTAGAGGACAACGCATGTTAGGTCTAGGTTAGGTCTGGGATTTTCAATCATCAGACTCATACTTTCGCATTCTTCACATATTTGTTGAACGGATCCTGGGTTTTTTCTGGTTTGGAACCCGTAGTAATGTGGGACCACACTGAAACAATAAATTAAACCTGGTCTTGATAAATATTTTAGAGGATAACGCATGTAAGGTCTGGGTTAGGTCTAGAATTTCCCCTCATCAGGCTCATACTTTCGCATATTTCTCATACTTCATGGCTAGATCCTGGGCTGTTTCTGGATTGTATCACGTAGTAATGTGGTACCACGCAGAAACAGTCAATTAAACCTGGTTTGGATCAATATTTTAGAGGATAACGCATGTTAGGTCTAGGTTAGGTCTGGGATTTTCACTCATCAGACTCATACATTCGCATTCTTCACATACTTGTTGAACGGATCCTGGGTTTTTTCTGGGTTGGATCACATAGTAATGTGGTACCACACTGAAACAGCCGATTAAACCAGGTTTCGATCAATATTTTAGAGGATAACGCATGTTAGGTCTAGGTTAGGCCTGGGATTTTCACTCATCAGACTCATACTTTCGCATTCTTCACATACTTGTTGAACGGAGCCTGGGTTTTTTCTGGTTTGGATCACGTAGTAATGTGGGACCACACTGAAACAGTCAATAAAACCTGGTTTCGATCAATATTTTAGAGAATAATTCATGTTAGGTCTAGGTTAGGTCTGGGATTTGCTCTCATCAGGCTCATACTTTCGCCTTCTTCACATACTTGTTGAACGGATCCTGGGTTTTTTCTGGTTTGGATCACGTAGTAATGTGGGACCACACTGAAACAGTCAATAAAACCTGGTTTCGATCAATATTTTAGAGAATAATTCATGTTAGGTCTAGGTTAGGTCTGGGATTTGCTCTCATCAGGCTCATACTTTCGCCTTCTTCACATACTTCTTGAACGGATCCTGGGTTTTTTAGGTTTGGAGCCCGTAGTAATGTGGGACCACAGTGAAACAATAAATTAAACCTGGTCTTGATAAATATTTTAGAGGATAACGCATGTTAGGTCTGGGTTAGGTCTAGGATTTCCCCTCATCAGGCTCATACTTTCGCATATTTCTCATACTTCATGGCTAGATCCTGGGCTGTTTCTGGATTGTATCACGTAGTAATGTGGTACCACGCTGAAACAGTCAATTAAACCTTGTCTGGATAAATATTTTAGAGGATAACGCATCTTAGGTCTGGGTTAGGTCTAAGATTTGCCCTCATCAGGCTCACAGTTTCGCGTTTTTCACATACTTGTTGAACAGATCCTGGGTTTTGTCTTGTTCGGATCACGAAGTAGTGTGGTACCACACTGAAACAGTCCATTAAAGCTGGTTTCGCTCAATATTTTAGAGGATAACGCATGTTAGGTCTAGGTTAGGTCTGGGACTTGCTCTCATCAGGCTCATTCTTTCGCATATTTCTCATACTTGATGGCTAGATCCTGGGCTTTTTCTGGATTGCATCACGTAGTAATGTAGTACCACACTGAAACAGTCAATGAAACCTGGTTTCCATCACTATTTTAGAGGACAACGCAAGTTAGGTCTAGCTAAGGCCTGAGATTTTCACTCATCAGACACATACTTTCGTATTCTTCACATACTTGTTGAACGGATCCTGGGTTTTATCTGGTCTGGATCACGTTAAATGTGGGACCTCACTGAAACAGTCAATTAAACCTGGTTTCGACCAATATTTTAGAGAATAATTCATGTTAGTTCTAGGTTAGGTCTGGGATTTGCTCTCATCAGGCTCATTCTTTCGCATATTTCTCATACTTGATGGCTAGATCCTGGGCTATTTCTGGATTGCATCACGTAGTAATGAAGTACAACAATGGAACAGTCAATTAAACCTGGTTTCCATCAATATCTTAGAGGACAACGCAAGTTAGGTCTGGGATAGGTCTGGGATTTGCCCTCATCAGGCTCATACTTTCGCGTTTTTCACATACTTTTTGAACAGATCCTGGGTTTTTTCTGGTTTGGATCACGTAGTAGTGTGGTACCACACTGAAACAGTCCATTAAACCTGGTTTGGATCAATATTTTAGAGGATAACGCAAGTTAGGTCTGGGATAGGTCTGGGATTTGCCCTCATCAGGCTCATACTTTCGCGTTTTTCACATACTCGTTGAACAGATCCTGGGTTTTTCCTGGTTTGGATCACGTAGTAGTGTGGTACCACACTGAAACAGTCCATTAAACCTGGTTTGGATCAATATTTTAGAGGACAACGCATGTTAGGTCTAGGTTAGCCCTGGGATTTTCACCCATCAGACTCATACTTTCGCATTCTTCACATACTTGTTGTACAGATCCTGGGTTTTTTCTGGCTTGGATCACGTAGTAGTGTGGTACCACGCAGAAACAGTCAATTAAACCTGGTTTGGATCAATATTTTAGAGGATAACGCATGTTAGGTCTAGGTTAGGTCTGGGATTTTCACTCATCAGACTCATACATTCGCATTCTTCACATACTTGTTGAACGGATCCTGGGTTTTTTCTGGGTTGGATCACATAGTAATGTGGTACCGCACTGAAACAGCCGATTAAACCAGGTTTCGATCAATATTTTAGAGGATAACGCATGTTAGGTCTAGGTTAGGCCTGGGATTTTCACTCATCAGACTCATACTTTCGCATTCTTCACATACTTGTTGAACGGAGCCTGGGTTTTTTCTGGTTTGGATCACGTAGTAATGTGGGACCACACTGAAACAGTCAATAAAACCTGGTTTCGATCAATATTTTAGAGAATAATTCATGTTAGGTCTAGGTTAGGTCTGGGATTTGCTCTCATCAGGCTCATACTTTCGCCTTCTTCACATACTTGTTGAACGGATCCTGGGTTTTTTCTGGTTTGGAACCCGTAGTAATGTGGGACCACAGTGAAACAATAAATTAAACCTGGTCTTGATAAATATTTTAGAGGATAACGCATGTTAGGTCTGGGTTAGGTCTAGGATTTCCCCTCATCAGGCTCATACTTTCGCATATTTCTCATACTTCATGGCTAGATCCTGGGCTGTTTCTGGATTGTATCACGTAGTAATGTGGTACCACGCTGAAACAGTCAATTAAACCTTGTTTCGATCAATATTTTAGAGGATAACGCAAGTTAGGTCTAGGATAGGTCTAGGATTTGCCCTCATCAGGCTCTTACTTTCGTATATTTCTCATACTTCATGGCTAGATCCTGGGCTATTTCTGGATTGGATCACGTAGTAAAGTGGTACCAGACTGAAACATTCAATGAAGCCTTGTCTGGATAAATGTTTTAGAGGATAATGCATCTTAGGTCTGGGTTAGGTCTAAGATTTGCCCTCATCAGGCTCACAGTTTCGCGTTTTTCACATACTTGTTGAACAGACCCTGGGTTTTGTCTTGTTCGGATCACGAAGTAGTGTGGTACCACACTGAAACAGTCCATTAAAGCTGGTTTCGCTCAATATTTTAGAGGATAACGCATGTTAGGTCTAGGTTAGGTCTGGGACTTGCTCTCATCAGGCTCATTCTTTCGTATATTTCTCATACTTGATGGCTAGATCCTGGGCTTTTTCTGGATTGCATCACGTAGTAATGTAGTACCACACTGAAACAGTCAATGAAACCTGGTTTCCATCACTATTTTAGAGGACAACGCAAGTTAGGTCTAGCTAAGGCCTGAGATTTTCACTCATCAGACACATACTTTCGTATTCTTCACATACTTGTTGAACGGATCCTGGGTTTTTTCTGGTCTGGATCACGTTAAATGTGGGACCTCACTGAAACAGTCAATTAAACCTGGTTTCGACCAATATTTTAGAGAATAATTCATGTTAGTTCTAGGTTAGGTCTGGGATTTGCTCTCATCAGGCTCATTCTTTCGCATATTTCTCATACTTGATGGCTCGATCCTGGGCTATTTCTGGATTGCATCACGTAGTAATGAAGTACAACAATGGAACAGTCAATTAAACCTGGTTTCCATCAATATCTTAGAGGACAACGCAAGTTAGGTCTGGGATAGGTCTGGGATTTGCCCTCATCAGGCTCATACTTTCGCGTTTTTCACATACTTTCTGAACAGATCCTGGGTTTTTTCTGGTTTGGATCACGTAATAGTGTGGTACCACACTGAAACAGTCCATTAAACCTGGTTTGGATCAATATTTTAGAGGATAACGCAAGTTAGGTCTGGGATAGGTCTGGGATTTGCCCTCATCAGGCTCATACTTTCGCGTTTTTCACATACTTGTTGAACAGATCCTGGGTTTTTCCTGGTTTGGATCACGTAGTAGTGTGGTACCACACTGAAACAGTCCAGTAAACCTGGTTTGGATCAATATTTTAGAGGACAACGCATGTTAGGTCTAGGTTAGGTCTGGGATTTTCAATTATCAGACTCATACTTTCGCATTCTTCACATACTTGTTGAACGGATCCTGGGCTTTTCCTGGATTGCATCACGTAGTAATGAAGTACAACACTGAAACAGTCAATTAAATCTGGTTTCCATCAATATTTTAGAGGACAACGCATGTTAGGTCTAGGTTAGGCCAGAGATTTGCCCTCATCAGGGTCATACATTCGCTGTTTTAACATACATGTTGGCCTGATCGAGGGTTTTTTCTGCTTTGGATCACGTAGTAAAGTGGTACCACACTGAAACAGTCGATTAAACCAGGTTTCGATCAATATTTATGAGCATAACGCATGTTAGGTCTAGGTTAGCCCTGGGATTTTCACCCATCAGACTCATACTTTCGCATTCTTCACATACTTGTTGAACTGATCCTGGGTTTTTTCTGGTTTGGATCACGTAGTAATATGGTGCCACACTGAAACAGTCGATTAAACCTGGTTTCGATCAATATTTTAGAGGATAACGCATGTTAGGTCTAGGTTAGCCCTGGGATTTTCACTCTTCAGACTCATACTTTCGCATTCTTCACATACTTGTTGTACAGATCCTGGGTTTTTTCTGGTTTGGATCACGTAGTAGTGTGGTACCACACTGAAACAGTCCATTAAACCTGGTTTGGATTTATATTTTAGAGGACAACGCATGTTAGGTCTAGGTTAGGTCTGGGATTTTCAATCATCAGACTCATACGTTCGCATTCTTCACATATTTGTTGAACGGATCCTGGGTTTTTTCTGGTTTGGAACCCGTAGTAATGTGGGACCACACTGAAACAATAAATTAAACCTGGTCTTGATAAATATTTTAGAGGATAACGCATTTAACGTCTGGGTTAGGTCTAGGATTTCCCCTCATCAGGCTCATACTTTCGCATATTTCTCATACTTCATGGCTAGATCCTGGGCTGTTTCTGGATTGTATCACGTAGTAATGTGGTACCACGCAGAAACAGTCAATTAAACCTGGTTTGGATCAATATTTTAGAGGATAACGCATGTTAGGTCTAGGTTAGGTCTGGGATTTTCACTCATCAGACTCATACATTCGCATTCTTCACATACTTGTTGAACGGATCCTGGGTTTTTTCTGGGTTGGATCACATAGTAATGTGGTACCACACTGAAACAGTCGATTAAACCAGGTTTCGATCAATATTTTAGAGGATAACGCATGTTAGGTCTAGGTTAGGCCTGGGATTTTCACTCATCAGACTCATACTTTCGCATTCTTCACATACTTGTTGAACGGCGCCTGGGTTTTTTCTGGTTTGGATCACGTAGTAATGTGGGACCACACTGAAACAGTCAATAAAACCTGGTTTCGATCAATATTTTAGAGAATAATTCATGTTATGTCTAGGTTAGGTCTGGGATTTGCTCTCATCAGGCTCATACTTTCGCCTTCTTCACATACTTGTTGAACGGATCCTGGGTTTTTTCTGGTTTGGAACCCGTAGTAATGTGGGACCACACTGAAACAATAAATTAAACCTGGTCTCGATAAATATTTTAGAGGATAACGCATGTTAGGTCTGGGTTAGGTCTAGGATTTCCCCTTATCACGCTCATACTTTCGCATATTTCTCATACTTCATGGCTAGATCCTGGGCTGTTTCTGGATTGTATCACGTAGTAATGTGGTACCACGCTGAAACAGTCAATTAAACCTTATTTCGATCAATATTTTAGAGGATAACGCAAGTTAGGTCTAGGATAGGTCTAGGATTTGCCCTCATCAGGGTCATACTTTCGCAGTTTTAACATGCATGTTGACCTGATCGAGGGTTTTTTCTGCTTTGGATCACGTAGTAAAGTGGTACCACAACTAAAACAGTCAATTAAACCTGGTTTCGATCACTATTTTAGAGGATAACGCAAGTTAGGTCTGGGATAGGTCTGGGATTAGCCCTCATCAGACTCATACTTTCGCACACTTCACATACTCGTTGACAAGATCCTGGTTTTTTTCTGGTTTGGATCGCGTAGTAATGTGGTACCACACTGAAACAGTCGATTAAGCCTGGTTTCGATTAATATTTTTGAGGATAACGCATGTTAGGTCTGGGATAGGTCTGGGATTTGCCCTCATCAGGCTCATACTTTCGCATACTTCACATACTTGTTTAACAGATCCTGGGTTTTTTCTGGTTTGGGTCACGTAGTAATGTGGTACCACACTGAAACAGTCGATTAAGCCTGGTTTCGATTAATATTTTTGAGGATAACGCATGTTAGGTCTGGGATAGGTCTGGGATTTGCCCTCATCAGGCTCATACTTTCGCAGTTTTAACATGCATGTTGACCTGATCGAGGGTTTATTCTGCTTTGGATCACGTAGTAAAGTGGTACCACACTAAAACAGTCAATTAAACCTGGTTTCGATCAATATTTTAGAGGATAACGAAAGCTATGTCTAGTTTAGGTCTGGGATTTGCCCTCATCAGACTCATACTTTCGCATACTTCACATACTTGTTGAACAGATCGTGGGTTTTTTTCTGGTTTGGATCACGTAGTAATGCGGTACCACGCTGAAACAGTCAATTAAACCTGGTTTCGATCAATATTTTGAGGATAACGCAAGTTAGGTCTGGGTTAGGTCTGGGATTCGCCCTCATCAGGCTCATACTTTCGCGTTTTTCACGTACTTGTTGAACTGATCCTGGGTTTTTTCAGGTTTGGATCACGTTGTAGTGTGGTACCACACTGAAACAGTCCATTAAACCTGGTTTGGATCAATATTTTAGAGGATAACGCATGTTAGGTCTAGGTTAGCCCTGGGATTTTCACTCATCAGACTCATACTTTCGCATTCTTCACATACTTGTTGACCTGATCGAGGGTTTTTTCTGCTTTGGATCACGTAGTAAAGTGGTACCACACTAAAACAGTCAATGAAACCTGGTTTCGATCAATATTTTAGAGGTTAACGAAAGTTATGTCAAGTTTAGGTCTGGGATTTGCCCTAATCAGACTCATACTTTCGCATACTTCACATACTTGTTTAACAGATCCTGGGTTTTTTCTGGTTTGGGTCACGTAGTAATGTGGTACCACACTGAAACAGTCGATTAAACCAGGTTTCGATCAATATTTTTGAGGATAACGCATGTTAGGACTAGGTTAGGCCTGGGATTTTCACTCATCAGACACATACTTTCGCATTCTTCACATACTTGTTGAACGGATCCTGGGTTTTTTCTGGTTTGGATCACGTAGTAATGTGGGTCCACACTGAAACAGTCAATTAAACCTGGTTTCGATCAATATTTTAGAGAATAATCCATGTTAGGTCTAGGTTAGGTCTGGGATTTGCTCTCATCAGGCTCATTCTTTCGCATATTTCTCATACTTGATGGCTAGATCCTGGGCTTTTTCTGGATTGCATTACGTAGTAATGAAGTACAACACTGAAACAGTCAATTAAACCTGGTTTCCATCAATACCTTAGAGGACAACGCAAGTTAGGTCTGGGATATGTCTGGGATTTGCCCTCATCAGGCACATACTTTTGCGTTATTCACATACTTGTTGAACGGATCCTGGGTTTTTTCTGGTTTGGATCACGTAGTAGTGTGGTACCACACTGAAACAGTCCATTAAACCTGGTTTGGATCAATATTTTAGAGGATAACGCACGTTAGGTCTAGGTTAGGTCTGGGATTTTCACTCATCAGACTCATACATTCGCATTCTTCACATACTTGTTGAACGGGTCCTGGGTTTTTTCTGGTTTGGATCACGTAGTAATGTGGTACCACACTGAGACAGTCGAGTAAACCTGGTTTCGATCAAAATTTTAGAGGATAACGCAAGTTAGGTCTGGGATAGGTCTGGGATTTGACCTCATCAGACTCATACTTTCACACACTTCACATACTCCATGAACAGATCCTGTGTTATTTTCTGGGTTGGATCACATAGTAATGTGGTACCACACTGAAACAGTCGAACAATCCAGGTTTCGATCAATATTTTAGAGGATAACGCATGTTAGGTCTAGGTTAGGCCTGGGATTTTCACTCTTCAGACTCATACTTTCGCATTCTTCACATACTTGTTCAACGGAGCCTGGGTTCTTTCTGGTTTGGATCACGTAGTAATGTGGGACCACACTGAAACAGTCAATGAAACTTTGTCTGGATAAATATTTTAGAGGATAACGCATCTTAGGTCTGGGTTAGGTCTAAGATTTGCCCTCATCGGGCTCACATTTTCGCGTTTTTCACATACTTGTTGAACAGATCCTGGGTTTTTTCTGGTTTGGATCGCGTAGTAATGTGGTACCACATTGTAACAGTCAATTAAACCTGGTTTCGATCAATATTTTAGAGGATAACGCATGTTAGGTCTAGGTTAGGTCTGGGACTTGCTCTCATCAGGCTCATTCTTTCGCATATTTCTCATACTTGATGGCTAGATCCTGGGCTTTTTCTGGATTGCATCACGTAGTAATGCAGTACCACACTGAAACAGTCAATGAAACCTGGTTTCCATCACTATTTTAGAGGACAACGCAAGTTAGGTCTAGCTAAGGCCTGAGATTTTCACTGATCAGACTCATACTTTCGCATTCTTCAGATACTTGTTGAACGGATCCTGGGTTTTTTCTGGTTTAGATCACGTAGTAATGTGGTACCACACTGAAACAGTCAATTAAACCTGGTTTCGATCAATATTTTAGAGAATAATTCATGTTAGGCCTAGGTTAGGTCTGGGATTTGCTCTCATCAGGCTCATTCTTTCGCATATTTCTCATACTTGATGGCTAGATCCTGGGCTTTTTCTGGATTGCATTACGTAGTAATGAAGTACAACACTGAAACAGTCAATTAAACCTGGTTTCCATCAATACCTTAGAGGACAACGCAAGTTAGGTCTGGGATATGTCTGGGATTTGCCCTCATCAGGCACATACTTTTGCGTTATTCACATACTTGTTGAACGGATCCTGGGTTTTTTCTGGGTTGGATCACATAGTAATGTGGTACCACACTGAAACAGTCGATTAAACCAGGTTTCGATCAATATTTTAGGGGATAACGCATGTTAGGTCTAGGTTAGGCCTGGGATTTTCACTCATCAGACTCATACTTTCGCATTCTTCACATACTTGTTGAACGGAGCCTGGGTTTTTTCTGGTTTGGATCACGTCGTAATGTGGGACCACACTGAAACAGTCAATAAAACCTGGTTTCGATCAATATTTTAGAGAATAATTCATGTTAGGTCTAGGTTAGGTCTGGGATTTGCTCTCACCAGGCTCATACTTTCGCCTTCTTCACATACTTGTTGAACGGATCCTGGGTTTTTTCTGGTTTGGAACCCGTAGTAATGTGGGACCACACTGAAACAATAAATTAAACCTGGTCTCGATAAATATTTTAGAGGATAACGCATGTTAGGTCTGGGTTAGGTCTAGGATTTCCCCTCATCAGGCTCATACTTTCGCATATTTCTCATACTTCATGGCTAGATGCTGGGCTGTTTCTGGATTGTATCACGTTGTAATGTGGTACCACGATGAAACAGTCAATTAAATCTTGTTTCGATCAATATTTTAGAGGATAACGCAAGTTAGGTCTAGGATAGGTCTAGGATTTGCCCTCATCAGGGTCATACTTTCGTAGTTTTAACATGCATGTTGACCTGATCGAGGGTTTTTTCTGCTTTGGATCACGTAGTAAAGTGGTACCACAACTAAAACAGTCAATTAAACCTGGTTTCGATCACTATTTTAGAGGATAACGCAAGTTAGGTCTGGGATAGGTCTGGGATTAGCCCTCATCAGACTCATACTTTCGCATTCTTCACATACTTGTTGACCTGATCGAGGGTTTTTTCTGCTTTGGATCACGTAGTAAAGTGGTACCACACTAAAACAGTCAATGAAACCTGGTTTCGATCAATATTTTAGAGGTTAACGAAAGTTATGTCAAGTTTAGGTCTGGGATTTGCCCTAATCAGACTCATACTTTCGCACACTTCACATACTTGTTTAACAGATCCTGGGTTTTTTCTGGTTTGGGTCACGTAGTAATGTGGTACCACACTGAAACAGTCGATTAAACCAGGTTTCGATCAATATTTTTGAGGATAACGCATGTTAGGACTAGGTTAGGTCTGGGATTTTCACTCATCAGACTCATACATTCGCATTCTTCACATACTTGTTGAACGGGTCCTGGGTTTTTTCTGGTTTGGATCACGTAGTAATGTGGTACCACACTGAGACAGTCGAGTAAACCTGGTTTCGATCAAAATTTTAGAGGATAACGCAAGTTAGGTCTGGGATAGGTCTGGGATTTGACCTCATCAGACTCATACTTTCACACACTTCACATACTCCATGAACAGATCCTGTGTTATTTTCTGGGTTGGATCACATAGTAATGTGGTACCACACTGAAACAGTCGAACAATCCAGGTTTCGATCAATATTTTAGAGGATAACGCATGTTAGGTCTAGGTTAGGCCTGGGATTTTCACTCTTCAGACTCATACTTTCGCATTCTTCACATACTTGTTGAACGGAGCCTGGGTTCTTTCTGGTTTGGATCACGTAGTAATGTGGGACCACACTGAAACAGTCAATGAAACTTTGTCTGGATAAATATTTTAGAGGATAACGCATCTTAGGTCTGGGTTAGGTCTAAGATTTGCCCTCATCGGGCTCACATTTTCGCGTTTTTCACATACTTGTTGAACAGATCCTGGGTTTTTTCTGGTTTGGATCGCGTAGTAATGTGGTACCACATTGTAACAGTCAATTAAACCTGGTTTCGATCAATATTTTAGAGGATAACGCATGTTAGGTCTAGGTTAGGTCTGGGACTTGCTCTCATCAGGCTCATTCTTTCGCATATTTCTCATACTTGATGGCTAGATCCTGGGCTTTTTCTGGATTGCATCACGTAGTAATGCAGTACCACACTGAAACAGTCAATGAAACCTGGTTTCCATCACTATTTTAGAGGACAACGCAAGTTAGGTCTCGCTAAGGCCTGAGATTTTCACTGATCAGACTCATACTTTCGCATTCTTCAGATACTTGTTGAACGGATCCTGGATTTTTTCTGGTTTAGATCACGTAGTAATGTGGTACCACACTGAAACTGTCTATTAAACCTGGTTTCGATCAATATTTTAGAGAATAATTCATGTTAGGCCTAGGTTAGGTCTGGGATTTGCTCTCATCAGGCTCATTCTTTCGCATATTTCTCATACTTGATGGCTAGATCCTGGGCTTTTTCTGGATTGCATCACGTAGTAATGAAGTACAACACTGAAACAGTCAATTAAACCTGGTTTCCATCAATATCTTAGAGGACACCGCAAGTTAGGTCTGGGATATGTCTGGGATTTGCCCTCATCAGGCTCATACTTTCACGTTTTTCACATACTTGTTGAACAGATCCTGGGTTTTTTCTGGTTTGGATCACGTAGTAGTGTGGTACCACACTGAAACAGTCCATTAAACCTGGTTTGGATCAATATTTTAGAGGATAACGCATGTTAGGTCTAGGTTAGGTCTGGGATTTTCGCTCATCAGACTCATACATTCGCATTCTTCACATACTTGTTGAACGGATCCTGGGTTTTTTCTGGGTTGGATCACATAGTAATGTGGTACCACACTGAAACAGTCGATTAAACCAGGTTTCGATCAATATTTTAGGGGATAACGCATGTTAGGTCTAGGTTAGGCCTGGGATTTTCACTCATCAGACTCATACTTTCGCATTCTTCACATACTTGTTGAACGGAGCCTGGGTTTTTTCTGGTTTGGATCACGTAGTAATGTGGGACCACACTGAAACAGTCAATAAAACCTGGTTTCGATCAATATTTTAGAGAATAATTCATGTTAGGTCTAGGTTAGGTCTGGGATTTGCTCTCACCAGGCTCATACTTTCGCCTTCTTCACATACTTGTTGAACGGATCCTGGGTTTTTTCTGGTTTGGAACCCGTAGTAATGTGGGACCACACTGAAACAATAAATTAAACCTGGTCTCGATAAATATTTTAGAGGATAACGCATGTTAGGTCTGGGTTAGGTCTAGGATTTCCCCTCATCAGGCTCATACTTTCGCATATTTCTCATACTTCATGGCTAGATCCTGGGCTGTTTCTGGATTGTATCACGTTGTAATGTGGTACCACGATGAAACAGTCAATTAAACCTTGTTTCGATCAATATTTTAGAGGATAACGCAAGTTAGGTCTAGGATAGGTCTAGGATTTGCCCTCATCAGGGTCATACTTTCGTAGTTTTAACATGCATGTTGACCTGATCGAGGGTTTTTTCTGCTTTGGATCACGTAGTAAAGTGGTACCACAACTAAAACAGTCAATTAAACCTGGTTTCGATCACTATTTTAGAGGATAACGCAAGTTAGGTCTGGGATAGGTCTGGGATTAGCCCTCATCAGACTCATACTTTCGCATTCTTCACATACTTGTTGACCTGATCGAGGGTTTTTTCTGCTTTGGATCACGTAGTAAAGTGGTACCACACTAAAACAGTCAATGAAACCTGGTTTCGATCAATATTTTAGAGGTTAACGAAAGTTATGTCAAGTTTAGGTCTGGGATTTGCCCTAATCAGACTCATACTTTCGCACACTTCACATACTTGTTGAACAGATCCTGGGTTTTTTCTGGTTTGGGTCACGTAGTAATGTGGTACCACACTGAAACAGTCGATTAAACCAGGTTTCGATCAATATTTTTGAGGATAACGCATGTTAGGACTAGGTTAGGCCTGGGATTTTCACTCATCAGACACATACTTTCGCATTCTTCACATACTTGTTGAACGGATCCTGGGTTTTTTCTGGTTTGGATCACGTAGTAATGTGGGTCCACACTGAAACAGTCAATTAAACCTGGTTTCGATCAATATTTTAGAGAATAATCCATGTTAGGTCTAGGTTAGGTCTGGGATTTGCTCTCATCAGGCTCATTCTTTCGCATATTTCTCATACTTGATGGCTAGATCCTTGGCTTTTTCTGGATTGCATTTCGTAGTAGTGAAGTACAACACTGAAACAGTCAATTAAACCTGGTTTCCATCAATACCTTAGAGGACAACGCAAGTTAGGTCTGGGATATGTCTGGGATTTGCCCTCATCAGGCACATACTTTTGCGTTATTCACATACTTGTTGAACAGATCCTGGGTTTTTTCTGGGTTGGATCACGTAGTAGTGTGGTACCACACTGAAACAGTCCATTAAACCTGGTTTGGATCAATATTTTAGAGGATAACGCATGTTAGGTCTAGGTTAGATCTGGGATTTGCCCTAATCAGACTCATACTTTCGCATACTTCACATACTTGTTTAACAGATCCTGGGTTTTTTCTGGTTTGGGTCACGTAGTAATGTGGTACCACACTGAAACTGTCGATTAAACCAGGTTTCGATCAATATTTTTGAGGATAACTCATGTTAGGACTAGGTTAGGCCTGGGATTTTCATTCATCAGACACATACTTTCGCATTCTTCACATACTTGTTGAACGGATCCTGGGTTTTTTCTGGTTTGGATCACGTAGTAATGTGGGTCCACACTGAAACAGACAATTAAACCTGGTTTCGATCAATATTTTAGAGAATAATTCATGTTAGGTCTAGGTTAGGTCTGGGATTTGCTCTCATCAGGCTCATTCCTTCGCATATTTCTCATACTTGATGGCTAGATCCTGGGCTTTTTCTGGATTGCATCACGTAGTAATGTGGGACCACACTGAAACAATCAACTAAACCTGGTCTTGATAAATATTTTAGAGGACAACGCATGTTAGGTCTAGGTTAGGTCTGGGATTTTCACTCATCAGACACATACTTTCGTATTCTTCACATACTTGTTGAACGGATCCTGGGCTTTTCCTGGATTGCATCACGTAGTAATGAAGTACAACACTGAAACAGTCAATTAAATCTGGTTTCCATCAATATTTTAGAGGACAACGCATGTTAGGTCTAGGTTAGGCCAGGGATTTGCCCTAATCAGACTCATACTTTCGCATACTTCACATACTTGTTTAACAGATCCTGGGTTTTTTCTGGTTTGGGTCACGTAGTAATGTGGTACCACACTGAAACAGTCGAATAAACCAGGTTTCGATCAATATTTTTGAGGATAACTCATGTTAGGACTAGGTTAGGCCTGGGATTTTCATTCATCAGACACATACTTTCGCATTCTTCACATACTTGTTGAACGGATCCTGGGTTTTTTCTGGTTTGGATCACGTAGTAATGTGGGTCCACACTGAAACAGACAATTAAACCTGGTTTCGATCAATATTTTAGAGAATAATTCATGTTCGGTCTAGGTTAGGTCTGGGATTTGCTCTCATCAGGCTCATTCCTTCGCATATTTCTCATACTTGATGGCTAGATCCTGGGCTTTTTCTGGATTGCATCACGTAGTAATGTGGGACCACACTGAAACAATCAACTAAACCTGGTCTTGATAAATATTTTAGAGGACAACGCATGTTAGGTCTAGGTAAGGCCTGGGATTTGCCCTCATCAGGGTCATATTTTCGCAGTTTTAACATGCATGTTGACCTGATCGAGGGTTTTTTCTGCTTTGGATCACGTAGTAAAGTGGTACCACAACTAAAACAGTCAATTAAACCTGGTTTCGATCACTATTTTAGAGGATAACGCAAGTTAGGTCTGGGATAGGTCTGGGATTAGCCCTCATCAGACTCATACTTTCGCACACTTCACATACTCGTTGACAAGATCCTGGTTTTTTCCTGGTTTGGATCACGTAGTAATGTGGTACCACACTGAAACAGTCGATTAAGCCTGGTTTCGATTAATATTTTTGAGGATAACGCATGTTAGGTCCGGGATAGGTCTGGGATTTGCCCTCATCAGGCTCATACTTTCGCAGTTTTAACATGCATGTTGACCTGATCGAGGGTTTTTTCTGCTTTGGATCACGTAGTAAAGTGGTACCACACTAAAACAGTCAATTAAACCTGGTTTCGGTCAATATTTTAGAGGATAACGAAAGTTATGTCTAGTTTAGGTCTGGGATTTGCCCTCATCAGACTCATACTTTCGCATACTTCACATACTTGTTGAACAGATCCTGGGTTTTTTTCTGGTTTGGATCACGTAGTAATGCGGTACCACGCTGAAACAGTCAATTAAACCTGGTTTCGATCAATATTTTGAGGATAACGCAAGTTAGGTCTGGGTTAGGTCTGGGATTCGCCCTCATCAGGCTCATACTTTCGCGTTTTTCACGTACTTGTTGAACTGATCCTGGGTTTTTTCTGGTTTGGATCACGTAGCAATGTGGTACCACACTGAAACAGTCGATTAAACCTGGTTTCGATCAATATTTTAGAGGATAACGCAAGTTTGGTCTGGGATAGGTATGGGATTTGCCCTCATCAGGCTCATACTTACACGTTTTTCACATACTTGTTGAACAGATTCTGGTTTTTTTCTGGTTTGGGTCACATAGTAATGTGGTACCACACTGAAACAGTCGATTAAACCAGGTTTCGAACAATATTTTAGAGGATAACGCATGTTAGGTCTAGGTTAGGCCTGGGATTTTCACTCATCAGACTCATACTTTCGCATTCTTCACATACTTGTTGAACGGAGCCTGGGTTTTTTCTGGTTTGGATCACGTAGTAATGTGGGACCACACTGAAACAGTCAATAAAACCTGGTTTCGATCAATATTTTAGAGAATAATTCATGTTAGGTCTAGGTTAGGTCTGGGATTTGCTCTCATCAGGCTCATACTTTCGCATATTTCTCATACTTCATGGCTAGATCCTGGGCTGTTTCTGGATTGTATCACGTAGTAATGTGGTACCACGCTGAAACAGTCAATTAAACCTTGTTTCGATCAATATTTTAGAGGATAACGCAAGTTAGGTCTAGGATAGGTCTAGGATTTGCCCTCATCAGGCTCTTACTTTCGCATATTTCTCATACTTCATGGCTAGATCCTGGGCTATTTCTGGATTGGATCACGTAGTAAAGTGGTACCACACTGAAACATTCAATGAAACCTTGTCTGGATAAATATTTTAGAGGATAACGCATCGTAGGTCTGGGTTAGGTCTAAGATTTGCCCTCATCAGGCTCACAGTTTCGCGGTTTTCACATACTTGTTGAACAGATCCTGGGTTTTTTCTGGTTTGGATCACGTAGTAATGTGGTACCACATTGAAACAGTCAATTAAACCTGGTTTCGATCAATATTTTAGAGAATAATTCATGTTAGGTCTAGGTTAGGTCTGGGATTTGCTCTCATCAGGCTCATTCTTTCGCATATTTCTCATACTTCATGGCTAGATCCTGGGCTTTTTCTGGATTGCATCACGTAGTAATGAAGTACAACACTGAAACAGTCAATTAAACCTGGTTTCCACCAATATCTTAGAGGACAACGCAAGTGAGGTCTGGGTTAGGTCTGGGATTCGCCCTCATCAGGCTCATACTTTCGCGTTTTTCACGTACTTGTTGTACTGATCCTGGGTTTTTTCAGGTTTGGATCACGTTGTAGTGTGGTACCACACTGAAACAGTCCATTAAACCTGGTTTGGATCAATATTTTAGAGGATAACGCATGTTATGTCTAGGTTAGCCCTGGGATTTTCACTCATCAGACTCATACTTTCGCATTCTTCACATACTTGTTGACCTGATCGAGGGTTTTTTCTGCTTTGGATCACGTAGTAAAGTGGTACCACACTAAAACAGTCAATGAAACCTGGTTTCGATCAATATTTTAGAGGTTAACGAAAGTTATGTCAAGTTTAGGTCTGGGATTTGCCCTAATCAGACTCATACTTTCGCATACTTCACATACTTGTTTAACAGATCCTGGGTTTTTTCTGGTTTGGGTCACGTAGTAATGTGGTACCACACTGAAACAGTCGATTAAACCAGGTTTCGATCAATATTTTTGAGGATAACGCATGTTAGGACTAGGTCAGGCCTGGGATTTTCACTCACCAGACTCATACTTTCGCATTCTTCACATACTTGTTGAACGGAACCTGGGTTTTTTCTGGTTTGGGTCACGTAGTAGTGTGGTACCACACTGAAACAGTCGATTAAACCTGGTTTCGATCAATATTTTTGAGGATAACGCATGTTAGGTCTAGGTTAGGCCGGGGTTTTTCACTCATCACACTCATACTTTCGCATTCTTCACATACTTGTTGAACGCATCCTGGGTTTTTACTGGTTTGGATCACGTAGTAATGAAGTGCAACACTGAAACAGTCAATTAAACCTGGTTTCCATCAATATTTTAGAGGACAACGGGTGTTAGGTCTGGGTTAGGCCTGGGATTTGCCCACACCAGGGTCATACTTTCGCAGTTTTAACATACATGTTGACCTGATCGAGGGTTTTTTCTGCTTTGGATCACGCAGTAAAGTGGTCCCACACTGAAGCAGTCCATTAAACCTGGCTTGGATCAATATTTTAGAGGAAAACGCTTGTTAGGTCTAGGTTAGCCCTGGGATTTTCACTCGTCAGACTCATACTTTCGCATTCTTCACATACTTGTTGAACAGATACAGGGTTTTTTTTGGTTTGGTTCACGTAGTAATGTGGTACCACACTGAAACAGTCGATTAAACCTGGTTTCGAACAATATTTTTTAGGAGAACGCATGTTAGGTCTAGGTTAGGCCGGGGATTTTCACTCATCAGACTCATACTTTCGCATTCTTCACATACTTGTTGAACGGATCCGGGGTTTTTACTGGTTCGGATCACGTAGTAATGTGGTACCACACTGAAACATTCAATTAAACCTGGTCTTGATAAATATTTTAGAGGATAACGCATGTTAGGTCTGGGATAGGTCTGGGATTTGCCATCGTCAGACTCATACTTTCGCACACTTCACATACTCGTTGAACAGATCCTGGGTTATTTTATGGTTTGGATTACATAGTAATGTGGTAACACACTGAAACAGACGATTAAACCAGGTTTCGATCAATATATTTGAGGATAACGCATGTTAGGTCTAGGTTAGGCCGGGGTTTTTCACTCATCACACTCATACTTTCGCATTCTTCACATACTTGTTGAACGCATCCTGGGTTTTTACTGGTTTGGATCACGTAGTAATGAAGTGCAACACTGAAACAGTCAATTAAACCTGGTTTCCATCAATATTTTAGAGGACAACGCGTGTTAGGTCTAGGTTAGGCCTGGGATTTGCCCACGTCAGGGTCATACTTTCGCAGTTTTAACATACATGTTGACCTGATCGAGGGTTTTTTCTGCTTTGGATCACGCAATAAAGTGGTCCCACACTGAAACAGTCCATTAAACCTGGCTTGGATCAATATTTTAGAGGATAACGCTTGTTAGGTCTAGGTTAGCCCTGGGATTTTCACTCACCAGACTCATACTTTCGCATTCTTCACATACTTGTTGAACAGATACAGGGTTTTTTCTGGTTTGGTTCACGTAGTAATGTGGTACCACACTGAAACATTCAATTAACCCTGGTCTTGATAAATATTTTAGAGGATATCTCATGTTAGGTTTGGGTTAGGTCTTGGATTTGCCCTCATCAGGCTCATACTTTCGCATATTTCTCATACTTCATGGCTAGACCCTGGGCTGTTTCTGGATTGTATCACGTAGTAATGTGGTACCACGCTGAAACAGTCAATTAAACCTGATTTCTATCAATATTTTAGAGGATAACGCAAGTTAGGTCTGGGATAGGTCTGGGATTCGCCCTCATCAGGCTCATACCTTCGCATATTTCTCATAGTTGATGGCTAGATCCTGGGTTTCCATCAATATTTTAGAGGACAACGCATGTTAGGTCTAGGTTAGGCCTGGGATTTGCCCTCATCAGGGTCATACTTTCGCAGTTTTAACATACATGTTGACCTGATCGAGGGTTTTTTCTGCTTTGGATCACGTAGTAAAGTGGTACCACAATGAAACAGTCCATTAAACCTGGTTTGGATCAATATTTTAGAGGATAACGCATGTTAGGTCTAGGTTAGCCCTGGGATTTTCACTCATCAGACTCATACTTTCGCATTCTTCACATACTTGTTGAACAGATCATGGGTTTTTTATGGTTTGGTTCACGTAGTAATGTGGTACCACACTGAAACATTCAATTAAACCTGGTCTTGATCAATATTTTAGAGGATAACGCATGTTAGGTCTGGGATAGGTCTGGGATTCGCCCTCATCAGGCTCATACTTTCGCATATTTCTCATACTTGATGGCTAGATCCTGGGTTTTTTCCGGTTTGGGTCACGTAGTAGTGTGGTACCACACTGAAACAGTCGATTAAACCTGGTTTCGAACAATATTTTTTAGGATAACGCATGTTAGGTCTAGGTTAGGCCGGGGATTTTCCCTCATCAGGCTCATACTTTCCCATTCTTCACATACTTGTTGAACGGATCCTGGGTTTTTACTGGTTTGGATCACGTAGTAATGCGGTACCACGCTGAAACAGTCAATTAAAACTGGTTTCGATCAATATTTTAGAGGATAACGCATGTTAGGCCTGGGTTAGGTCTAGGATTTGCCCTCAGCAGGCTCATACTTTCGCATATTTCTCATACTTCATGGCTGGATCCTGGGCTCTTTCTGGATTGGATCACGTAGTAATGTGGTACCACACTGAAGCAGTCAATTAAACCTGGTTGTGATGAATATTTTAGAGAACAATTCATGTTAGGTCTAGGTTAGGTCTGGGATTTGCGCTCATCAGGCTCATTCTTTCGCATATTTCTCATACTTGATGGCTAGATCCTGGGCTTTTTCTGGATTGCATCACGTAGTAATGAAGTACAACACTGAAACAGTCAATTAAACCTGGTTTCGATCAATGTTTTGGAGAATAGTTCATGTTAGGTCTAGGTTAGGTCTGGGATTTGCTCTCATCAGGCTCATTCTTTCGCATATTTCTCATACTTGATGGCTAGAGCCTGGGCTTTTTCTGGATTGCATCACGTAGTAATGAAGAACAACACTGAAACAGTCAATTAAACCTGGTTTCCATCAATATTTTACAGGACAACGCATGTTAGGTCTAGGTTAGGCCTGGGATTTGCCCTCATCAGGGTCATACTTTCGCAGTTTTAACATACATGTTGACCTGATCGAGGGTTTCTTCTGCTTTGGATCACGTAGTAAAGTGGTACCACACTGAAACAGTCCATTAAACCTGGTTTGGATCAATATTTTAGAGGATAACGCACGTTAGGTCTAGGTTAGCCCTGGGATTTTCACTCATCAGACTCATACTTTCGCATTCTTCACATACTTGTTGTACGGATCCTGGGTTTTTACTGCTTTGGATCACGTAGTAATGAAGTGCAACACTGGAACAGTCAATTAAACCTGGTATCCATCAATATTTTAGAGGACAACGCATGTTAGGTCTAGGTTAGGCCTGGGATTTGCCCACATCAGGGTCATACTTTCGCAGTTTTAACATACATGTTGACCTGATCGAGGGTTTTTTCTGCTTTGGTTCACGTAGTAATGTGGTACCACACTGAAACATTCAATTAAACCTGGTCTTGATAAATATATTAGAGGATAACGCATGTTAGGTTTGGGTTAGGTCTTGGATTTGCCCTCATCAGGCTCATACTTTCGCATATTTCTCATACTTCATGGCTAGACCTTGGGCTGTTTCTGGATTGTATCACGTAGTAATGTGGTACCACGCTGAAACAGTCAATTAAACCTGATTTCGATCAATATCCTAGAGGACAACGCAAGTTAGGTCTGGGATAGGTCTGGGATTCGCCCTCATCAGGCTCATATTTTCGCATATTTCTCATACTTGATGGCTAGATCCTGGGTTTTTTCCGGTTTGGGTCACGTAGTAGTGTGGTACCACACTGAAACAGTCAATTAAACCTGGTTTCCATCAATATCTTAGAGGACAACGCAAGTTAGGTCTGGGATAGGTCTGCGATTTGCCCTCATCAGACTCATACTTTCGCACCCTTCACATACTCGTTGAACAGATCCTGGGCTATTTCTGGATTGGATCACGTAGTAATGTGGTACCACACTGAAACAGTCAATTAAACCTGGTTTCGATCAATATTTTAGAGGATAACGCAAGTTAGGTCTGGGATAGGTCTGGGATTTGCCCTTATCAGGCTCATACTTTCGCGTTTTTCACATACTTGTTGATCAGATCCTGGGCTTTTACTGGTTTGGATCATGTAGTAATGTGGTACCACACTGAAACATTCAATTAAACCTGGTCTTGATAAATATTTTAGAGGATAACGCATGTTAGGTCTGGGATAGGTCTGGGATTTGCCCTCATCAGACTCATACTTTCGCACACTTCACATACTCGTTGAACAGATCCTGGGTTATTTTCTGGTTTGGATCACATAGTAATGTGGTACCACACTGAAACAGTCGATTAAACCAGGTTTCGATCAATGTTTTTGAGGATAACGCATGTTAGGTCTAGGTTAGGCCTGGGGTTTTCACTCATCAGACTCATACTTTCGCATTCTTCACATACTTGTTGAACAGATCCTGGGCTATTTCTGGATTGGATCACGTAGTAATGTGGTACCACACTGAAACAGTCAATTAAACCTGGTTTCGATCAATATTTTAGAGGATAACGCAAGTTAGGTCTGGGATAGGTCCGGGATTCGCCCTCATCAGGCTCATACTTTCGCATATTTCTCATACTTGATGGCTAGATCCTGGGTTTTTTCCGGTTTGGGTCACGTAGTAGTGTGGTACCACAATGAAACAGTCGATTAAACCAGGTTTCTGTCAATATTTTTGAGGATAACGCATGTTAGGTCTGGGATAGGTCTGGGATTTGCCCTCATCAGGCTCATACTTTCGCGTTTTTCACATACTTGTTGATCAGATCCTGGGCTTTTACTGGTTTGGATCACGTAGTAATGTGGTACCACACTGAAACATTCAATTAAACCTGGTCTTGATAAATATTTTAGAGGATAACGCATGTTAGGTCTGGGATAGGTCTGTGATTTGCCCTCATCAGACTCATACTTTCGCACACTTCACATACTCGTTGAACAGATCCTGGGTTATTTTCTGGTTTGGATCACATAGTAATGTGGTACCACACTGAAACAGTCGATTAAACCAGGTTTCGATCAATGTTTTTGAGGTTAACGCATGTTAGGTCTAGGTTAGGCCTGGGGATTTCACTCATCAGACTCATACTTTCGCATATTTCTCATACTTCATGGCTAGATCCTGGGCTATTTCTGGATTGGATCACGTAGTAATGTGGTACCACACTGAAACAGTCGATTAATCCAGGTTTCTGTCAACATTTTTGAGGATAACGCAAGTTAGGTCTGGGATAGGTCTGGGATTTGCCCTCATCAGGCTCATACTTTCGCGTTTTTCACATACTTGTTGAACAGATCCTGGGTTTTTTCCGGTTTGGGTCACGTAGTTGTGTGGCACCACACTGAAACAGTCGATTAAACCTGGTTTCGATCAATATTTTTGAGGATAACGCATGTTAGGTCTAGGTTAGGCCGGGGATTTTCACTCACCAGGGTCATACTTTCGCATTCTTCACATACTTGTTGAACGGATCCTGGGTTTTTTCAGGTTTGGTTCACGTAGTAATGTGGTACCACACTGAAACATTCAATTAAACCTGGTCTTGATAAAT
The DNA here is from genome assembly GCF_051014445.1 of Colletes latitarsis. Classification (NCBI taxonomy): domain Eukaryota; kingdom Metazoa; phylum Arthropoda; class Insecta; order Hymenoptera; family Colletidae; genus Colletes; species Colletes latitarsis. Next base: position 8,461,577 of record NW_027488373.1, on the reverse strand, counting down.
ATTTTAGAGGATAACGCATGTTAGGTTTGGGTTAGGTCTAGGATTTGCCCTCATCAGGCTCATACTTTCGCATATTTCTCATACTTCATGGCTAGATCCTGGGCTTTTTCTGGATTGCATCACGTAGTAATGAAGTACAACACTGAAACAGTCAATTAAACCTGGTTTCCATCAATATCTTAGAGGACAACGCAAGTTAGGTCTGGGATAGGTCTGGGATTTGCCCTCATCAGGCTCATACTTTCGCGTTTTTCACATACTTGTTGATCAGATCCTGGGTTTTTACTGGTTTGGATCACGTAGTAATGTGGTACCACACTGAAACATTCAATTAAACCTGGCCTTGATAAATATTTTAGAGGATAACGCATGTTAGGTCTGGGATAGGTCTGGGATTTGCCCTCATCAGACTCATACTTTCGCACACTTCACATACTCGTTGAACAGATCCTGGGTTATTTTCTGGTTTGGATCACATAGTAATGTGGTACCACACTGAAACAGTCGATTAAACCAGGTTTCGATCAATGTTTTTGAGGATAACGCATGTTAGGTCTCGGTTAGGCCTGGGGTTTTCACTCATCAGACTCATACTTTCGCATTCTTCACATACTTGTTGAACGGATCCTGGGTTTTTTCTGGTTTGGTTCACGTAGTAATGTGGTACCACACTGAAACATTCAATCAAACCTGGTCTTGACAAATATTTTAGAGGATAACGCATGTTAGGTTTGGGTTAGGTCTAGGATTTGCCCTCATCAGGCTCATACTTTCGCATATTTCTCATACTTCATGGCTAGATCCCGGGCTTCTTCTGGATTGCATCACGTAGTAATGAAGTACAACACTGAAACAGTCAATTAAACCTGGTTTCCATCAATATCTTAGAGGACAACGCAAGTTAGGTCCGGGATAGGTCTGGGATTTGCCCTCATCAGACTCATACTTTCGCACACTTCACATACTCGTTGAACAGATCCTGGGTTATTTTCTGGTTTGGATCACATAGTAATGTGGTAACACACTGAAACAGTAGATTAAACCAGGTTTCGATCAATATTTTTGAGGATAACGCATGTTAGGTCTAGGTTAGGCCGGGGTTTTTCGCTCATCAGTCTCATACTTTCGCATTCTTCACATACTTGTTGAACGGATCCTGGGTTATTTTCTGGTTTGGATCACATAGTAATGTGGTACCACACTGAAACAGTCGACTAAACCAGGTTTCGATCAATGTTTTTGAGGATAACGCATGTTAGGTCTAGGTTAGGCCTGGGGTTTTCCCTCATCAGACTCATACTTTCGCATTCTTCACATACTTGTTGAACGGATCCTGGGCTATTTGTGGATTGGATCACGTAGTAATGTTGTGCCACACTGAAACAGTCAATTAAACCTGGTTTCGATCAATATTTTAGAGCATAACGCATGTTAGGTCTGTGTTAGGTCTAGGATTTGCCCTCGTCAGGCTCATACTTTCGCATATTTCTCATACTTCATGGCTAGATCATGGGCTATTTCTGGATTGGATCACGTAGTAATGTGGTACCACACTGAAACTGTCGATTAAACCAGGTTTCTGTCAATATTTTTGAGGATAACGCAAGTTAGGTCTGGGATAGGTCTGGGATTTGCCCTCATCAGGCTCATACTTTCGCACCCTTCACATACTCGTTGAACAGATCCTGGTTTATTTTCTGGTTTGGATCACATAGTAATGTGGTACCACACTGAAACAGTCGATTAAACCAGGTTTCGATCAATGTTTTTGAGGATAACGCATGTTAGGTCTAGGTTAGGCCTTGGGTTTTCACTCATGAGACTCATACTTTCGCATATTTCTCATACTTCATGGCTAGATCCTGGGCTGTTTCTGGATTGTATCACGTAGTAATGTGGTACCACGCTGAAACAGTCAATTAAACCTGATTTCGATCAATATTTTAGAGGATAACGCAAGTTAGGTCTGGGATAGGTCTGGGATTCGCCCTCATCAGGCTCGTACTTTCGCATATTTCTCATACCTGATGGCTAGATCCCGGGCTTTTTCTGGATTGCATCACGTAGTAATGAAGTACAACACTGAAACAGTCAATTAAACCTGGTTTCCATCAATATCTTAGAGGACAACGCAAGTTAGGTCCGGGATAGGTCTGGGATTTGCCCTCATCAGACTCATACTTTCGCACACTTCACATACTCGTTGAACAGATCCTGGGTTATTTTCTGGTTTGGATCACATAGTAATGTGGTAACACACTGAAACAGTCGATTAAACCAGGTTTCGATCAATATTTTTGAGGATAACGCATGTTAGGTCTAGGTTAGGCCGGGGTTTTTCGCTCATCAGACTCATACTTTCGCATTCTTCACATACTTGTTGAACGGATCCTGGGTTATTTTCTGGTTTGGATCACATAGTAATGTGGTACCACACTGAAACAGTCGATTAAACCAGGTTTCGATCAATGTTTTTGAGGATAACGCATGTTAGGTCTAGATTAGGCCTGGGGTTTTCACTCATCAGACTCATACTTTCGCATTCTTCACATACTTGTTGAACGGATCCTGGGCTATTTCTGGATTGGATCACGTAGTAATGTTGTGCCACACTGAAACAGTCAATTAAACCTGGTTTCGATCAATATTTTAGAGCATAACGCATGTTAGGTCTGGGTTAGGTCTAGGATTTGCCCTCGTCAGGCTCATACTTTCGCATATTTCTCATACTTCATGGCTAGATCCTGGGCTATTTCTGGATTGGATCACGTAGTAATGTGGTACCAGACTGAAACAGTCGATTAAACCAGGTTTCTGTCAATATTTTTGAGGATAACGCAAGTTAGGTCTGGGATAGGTCTGGAATTTGCCCTCATCAGGCTCATACTTTCGCACCCTTCACATACTCGTTGAACAGATCCTGGGTTATTTTCTGGTTTGGGTCACATAGTAATGTGGTACCACACTGAAACAGTCGATTAAACCAGGTTTCGATCAATATTTTTGAGGATAACGCATGTTAGGCCTAGGTGGGGCCTGGGATTTGCCCTCATCAGAGTCATACTTTCGCAGTTTTAACATGCATGTTGACCTGATCGTGTGTTTTTTCTGTTTTGGATCACGTAATAAAGTGGTACCACAACTAAAACAGTCACTTAAACCTGGTTTCGATCACTATTTTAGAGGATAACGCAAGTTAGGTTTGGGATAGGTCTGGGATTAGCCCTCATCAGACTCATACTTTCGCACACTTCACATACTCGTTGACAAGATCCTGGGTTTTTTTCTGGTTTGGATCACGTAGTAATGTGGTACCACACTGAAACAGTCGATTAAACCTGGTTTCGATTAGTATTTCTGAGGATAACGCATGTTAGGTCTGAGATAGGTCTGGGATTTGCCCTCATCAAGCTCATACTTTTGCAGTTTTAACATGCATGTTGACCTGATCGAGGGTTTTTTCTGCTTTGGATCACGTAGTAAAGTGGTACCACACTAAAACAGTCAACTAAACCTGGTTTCGATCAATATTTTAGAGGATAACGCATGTCAGGTCTGGGTTAGGTCTAGGATTTGCCCTCGTCAGACGCATACTTTTGCATATTTCTCATACTTCATTGCTAGATCCTGGGCTTTTTCTGGATTGCATCACGTAGTAATGAAGTACAACACTGAAACAGTCAATTAAACCTGGTTTCCATCAATATCTTAGAGGACAACGCAAGTTAGGTCCGGGATAGGTCTGGGATTTGCCCTCATCAGACTCATACTTTCGCACACTTCACATACTCGTTGAACAGATCCTGGGTTATTTTCTGGTTTGGATCACATAGTAATGTGGTAACACACTGAAACAGTCGATTAAACCAGGTTTCGATCAATATTTTTGAGGATAACGCATGTTAGGTCTAGGTTAGGCCGGGGTTTTTCGCTCATCAGACTCATACTTTCGCATTCTTCACATACTTGTTGAACGGATCCTGGGTTATTTTCTGGTTTGGATCACATAGTAATGTGGTACCACACTGAAACAGTCGATTAAACCAGGTTTCGATCAATGTTTTTGAGGATAACGCATGTTAGGTCTAGATTAGGCCTGGGGTTTTCACTCATCAGACTCATACTTTCGCATTCTTCACATACTTGTTGAACGGATCCTGGGCTATTTCTGGATTGGATCACGTAGTAATGTTGTGCCACACTGAAACAGTCAATTAAACCTGGTTTCGATCAATATTTTAGAGCATAACGCATGTTAGGTCTGGGTTAGGTCTAGGATTTGCCCTCGTCAGGCTCATACTTTCGCATATTTCTCATACTTCATGGCTAGATCCTGGGCTATTTCTGGATTGGATCACGTAGTAATGTGGTACCAGACTGAAACAGTCGATTAAACCAGGTTTCTGTCAATATTTTTGAGGATAACGCAAGTTAGGTCTGGGATAGGTCTGGGATTTGCCCTCATCAGGCTCATACTTTCGCACCCTTCACATACTCGTTGAACAGATCCTGGGTTATTTTCTGGTTTGGGTCACATAGTAATGTGGTACCACACTGAAACAGTCGATTAAACCAGGTTTCGATCAATATTTTTGAGGATAACGCATGTTAGGCCTAGGTGGGGCCTGGGATTTGCCCTCATCAGAGTCATACTTTCGCAGTTTTAACATGCATGTTGACCTGATCGTGTGTTTTTTCTGTTTTGGATCACGTAATAAAGTGGTACCACAACTAAAACAGTCACTTAAACCTGGTTTCGATCACTATTTTAGAGGATAACGCAAGTTAGGTTTGGGATAGGTCTGGGATTTGCCCTCGTCAGACGCATACTTTTGCATATTTCTCATACTTCATTGCTAGATCCTGGGCTTTTTCTGGATTGCATCACGTAGTAATGAAGTACAACACTGAAACAGTCAATTAAACCTGGTTTCCATCAATATCTTAGAGGACAACGCAAGTTAGGTCTGGGATAGGTCTGGGATTTGCGCTCATCAGACTCATACTTTCGCACACTTCACATACTCGTTGAACAGAACCTGGGTTATTTTCTGGTTTGGATCACATAGTAATGTGGTAACACACTGAAACAGTCGATTAAACCAGGTTTCGATCAATATTTTTGAGGATAACGCATGTTAGGTCTAGGTTAGGCCTGGGGTTTTCCCTCATCAGACTCATACTTTCGCATTCTTCACATACTTGTTGAACGGATCCTGGGTTATTTTCTGGTTTGGATCACATAGTAATGTGGTAACACACTGAAACAGTCGATTAAACCAGGTTTCGATCAATATTTTTGAGGATAACGCATGTTAGGTCTAGGTTAGGCCGGGGTTTTTCGCTCATCAGACTCATACTTTCGCATTCTTCACATACTTCTTGAACGGATCCTGGGTTATTTTCTGGTTTGGATCACATAGTAATGTGGTACCAGACTGAAACAGTCGATTAAACCAGGTTTCTGTCAATATTTTTGAGGATAACGCAAGTTAGGTCTGGGATAGGTCTGGGATTTGCCCTCATCAGGCTCATACTTTCGCACCCTTCACATACTCGTTGAACAGATCCTGGGTTATTTTCTGGTTTGGGTCACATAGTAATGTGGTACCACACTGAAACAGTCGATTAAACCAGGTTTCGATCAATATATTTGAGGATAACGCATGTTAGGCCTAGGTGGGGCCTGGGATTTGCCCTCATCAGAGTCATACTTTCGCAGTTTTAACATGCATGTTGACCTGATCGTGTGTTTTTTCTGTTTTGGATCACGTAATAAAGTGGTACCACAACTAAAACAGTCACTTAAACCTGGTTTCGATCACTATTTTAGAGGATAACGCAAGTTAGGTTTGGGATAGGTCTGGGATTAGCCCTCATCAGACTCATACTTTCGCACACTTCACATACTCGTTGACAAGATCCTGGGTTTTTTTCTGGTTTGGATCACGTAGTAATGTGGTACCACACTGAAACAGTCGATTAAACCTGGTTTCGATTAGTATTTCTGAGGATAACGCATGTTAGGTCTGAGATAGGTCTGGGATTTGCCCTCATCAAGCTCATACTTTTGCAGTTTTAACATGCATGTTGACCTGATCGAGGGTTTTTTCTGCTTTGGATCACGTAGTAAAGTGGTACCACACTAAAACAGTCAACTAAACCTGGTTTCGATCAATATTTTAGAGGATAACGCATGTCAGGTCTGGGTTAGGTCTAGGATTTGCCCTCGTCAGACGCATACTTTTGCATATTTCTCATACTTCATTGCTAGATCCTGGGCTTTTTCTGGATTGCATCACGTAGTAATGAAGTACAACACTGAAACAGTCAATTAAACCTGGTTTCCATCAAAATCTTAGAGGACAACGCAAGTTAGGTCTGGGATAGGTCTGGGATTTGCGCTCATCAGACTCATACTTTCGCACACTTCACATACTCGTTGAACAGAACCTGGGTTATTTTCTGGTTTGGATCACATAGTAATGTGGTAACACACTGAAACAGTCGATTAAACCAGGTTTCGATCAATATTTTTGAGGATAACGCATGTTAGGTCTAGGTTAGGCCTGGGGTTTTCCCTCATCAGACTCATACTTTCGCATTCTTCACATACTTGTTGAACGGATCCTGGGCTATTTCTGGATTGGATCACGTAGTAATGTTGTGCCACACTGAAACAGTCAATTAAACCTGGTTTCGATCAATATTTTAGAGCATAACGCATGTTAGGTCTGTGTTAGGTCTAGGATTTGCCCTCGTCAGGCTCATACTTTCGCATATTTCTCATACTTCATGGCTAGATCATGGGCTATTTCTGGATTGGATCACGTAGTAATGTGGTACCACACTGAAACTGTCGATTAAACCAGGTTTCTGTCAATATTTTTGAGGATAACGCAAGTTAGGTCTGGGATAGGTCTGGGATTTGCCCTCATCAGGCTCATACTTTCGCACCCTTCACATACTCGTTGAACAGATCCTGGGTTATTTTCTGGTTTGGATCACATAGTAATGTGGTACCACACTGAAACAGTCGATTAAACCAGGTTTCGATCAATGTTTTTGAGGATAACGCATGTTAGGTCTAGGTTAGGCCTTGGGTTTTCACTCATGAGACTCATACTTTCGCATATTTCTCATACTTCATGGCTAGATCCTGGGCTATTTCTGGATTGGATCACGTAGTAATATGGTACCACACTGAAACAGTCGATTAAACCAGGTTTCTGTCAATATTTTTGAGGATAACGCAAGTTAGGTCTGGGATAGGTCTGGGATTTGCCCTCATCAGGCTCATACTTTCGCGTTTTTCACATACTTGTTGAACAGATCCTGGGTTTTTTCCGGTTTGGGTCACGTAGTTGTGTGGCACCACACTGAAACAGTCGATTAAACCTGGTTTCGATCAATATTTTTGAGGATAACGCATGTTAGGTCTAGGTTAGGCCGGGGATTTTCACTCATCAGACTCATACTTTCGCATTCTTCACATACTTGTTGAACGGATCCTGGGTTTTTTCTGGTTTGGTTCACGTAGTAATGTGGTACCACACTGAAACATTCAATTAAACCTGGTCTTGATAAATATTTTAGAGGATAACGCATGTTAGGTTTGGGTTAGGTCTAGGATTTGCCCCCATCAGGCTCATACTTTCGCATATTTCTCATACTTCATGGCTAGATCCTGGGCTGTTTCTGGATTGTATCACGTAGTAATGTGGTACCACGCTGAAACAGTCAATTAAACCTGATTTCGATCAATATTTTAGAGGATAACGCAAGTTAGGTCTGGGATAGGTCTGGGATTCGCCCTCATCAGGCTCGTACTTTCGCATATTTCTCATACCTGATGGCTAGATCCCGGGCTTTTTCTGGATTGCATCACGTAGTAATGAAGTACAACACTGAAACAGTCAATTAAACCTGGTTTCCATCAATATCTTAGAGGACAACGCAAGTTAGGTCCGGGATAGGTCTGGGATTTGCCCTCATCAGACTCATACTTTCGCACACTTCACATACTCGTTGAACAGATCCTGGGTTATTTTCTGGTTTGGATCACATAGTAATGTGGTAACACACTGAAACAGTCGATTAAACCAGGTTTCGATCAATATTTTTGAGGATAACGCATGTTAGGTCTAGGTTAGGCCGGGGTTTTTCGCTCATCAGACTCATACTTTCGCATTCTTCACATACTTGTTGAACGGATCCTGGGTTATTTTCTGGTTTGGATCACATAGTAATGTGGTACCACACTGAAACAGTCGATTAAACCAGGTTTCGATCAATGTTTTTGAGGATAACGCATGTTAGGTCTAGATTAGGCCTGGGGTTTTCACTCATCAGACTCATACTTTCGCATTCTTCACATACTTGTTGAACGGATCCTGGGCTATTTCTGGATTGGATCACGTAGTAATGTTGTGCCACACTGAAACAGTCAATTAAACCTGGTTTCGATCAATATTTTAGAGCATAACGCATGTTAGGTCTGGGTTAGGTCTAGGATTTGCCCTCGTCAGGCTCATACTTTCGCATATTTCTCATACTTCATGGCTAGATCCTGGGCTATTTCTGGATTGGATCACGTAGTAATGTGGTACCAGACTGAAACAGTCGATTAAACCAGGTTTCTGTCAATATTTTTGAGGATAACGCAAGTTAGGTCTGGGATAGGTCTGGGATTTGCCCTCATCAGGCTCATACTTTCGCACCCTTCACATACTCGTTGAACAGATCCTGGGTTATTTTCTGGTTTGGGTCACATAGTAATGTGGTACCACACTGAAACAGTCGATTAAACCAGGTTTCGATCAATATTTTTGAGGATAACGCATGTTAGGCCTAGGTGGGGCCTGGGATTTGCCCTCATCAGAGTCATACTTTCGCAGTTTTAACATGCATGTTGACCTGATCGTGTGTTTTTTCTGTTTTGGATCACGTAATAAAGTGGTACCACAACTAAAACAGTCACTTAAACCTGGTTTCGATCACTATTTTAGAGGATAACGCAAGTTAGGTTTGGGATAGGTCTGGGATTAGCCCTCATCAGACTCATACTTTCGCACACTTCACATACTCGTTGACAAGATCCTGGGTTTTTTTCTGGTTTGGATCACGTAGTAATGTGGTACCACACTGAAACAGTCGATTAAACCTGGTTTCGATTAGTATTTCTGAGGATAACGCATGTTAGGTCTGAGATAGGTCTGGGATTTGCCCTCATCAAGCTCATACTTTTGCAGTTTTAACATGCATGTTGACCTGATCGAGGGTTTTTTCTGCTTTGGATCACGTAGTAAAGTGGTACCACACTAAAACAGTCAACTAAACCTGGTTTCGATCAATATTTTAGAGGATAACGCATGTCAGGTCTGGGTTAGGTCTAGGATTTGCCCTCGTCAGACGCATACTTTTGCATATTTCTCATACTTCATTGCTAGATCCTGGGCTTTTTCTGGATTGCATCACGTAGTAATGAAGTACAACACTGAAACAGTCAATTAAACCTGGTTTCCATCAATATCTTAGAGGACAACGCAAGTTAGGTCTGGGATAGGTCTGGGATTTGCGCTCATCAGACTCATACTTTCGCACACTTCACATACTCGTTGAACAGAACCTGGGTTATTTTCTGGTTTGGATCACATAGTAATGTGGTAACACACTGAAACAGTCGATTAAACCAGGTTTCGATCAATATTTTTGAGGATAACGCATGTTAGGTCTAGGTTAGGCCTGGGATTTGCCCACATCAGGGTCATACTTTCGCAGTTTTAACATACATGTTGACCTGATCGAGGGTTTTTTCTGCTTTGGTTCACGTCGTAATGTGGTACCACACTGAGACATTCAATTAAACCTGGTCTTGATAAATATATTAGAGGATAACGCATGTTAGGTCTAGGTTAGCCCTGGGATTTTCACTCATCAGACTCATACTTTCGCACACTTCACATACTCGTTGAACAGAACCTGGGTTATTTTCTGGTTTGGATCACATAGTAATGTGGTAACACACTGAAACAGTCGATTAAACCAGGTTTCGATCAATATTTTTGAGGATAACGCATGTTAGGTCTAGGTTAGGCCTGGGATTTGCCCACATCAGGGTCATACTTTCGCAGTTTTAACATACATGTTGACCTGATCGAGGGTTTTTTCTGCTTTGGTTCACGTCGTAATGTGGTACCACACTGAGACATTCAATTAAACCTGGTCTTGATAAATATATTAGAGGATAACGCATGTTAGGTCTAGGTTAGCCCTGGGATTTTCACTCATCAGACTCATACTTTCACATTCTTCACATACTTGTTGAACGGATCCTGGGTTTTTTCTGGTTTGGATCACGTAGTAATGTGGTACCACACTGAAACATTCAATTAAACCTGGTCTTGATAAATATTTTAGAGGATAACGCATGTCAGGTCTAGGTTAGCCCTGGGATTTTCACTCATCAGACTCATACTTTCACATTCTTCACATACTTGTTGAACGGATCCTGGGTTTTTTCTGGTTTGGATCACGTAGTAATGTGGTACCACACTGAAACATTCAATTAAACCTGGTCTTGATAAATATTTTAGAGGATAACGCATGTTAGGTCTAGGTTAGCCCTGGGATTTTCACTCATCAGACTCATACTTTCACATTCTTCACATACTTGTTGAACGGATCCTGGGTTTTTTCTGGTTTGGATCACGTAGTAATGTGGGACCACACTGAAACAATCAATTAAACCTGGTCTTGATTTATATTTTAGAGGATAACGCATGTTAGGTCTGGGATAGGTCTGGGATTTGCCCTCATCAGACTCATACTTTCGCACACTTCACATACTCGTTGAACAGATCCTGGGTTATTTTCTGGTTTGGATCACATAGTAATGTGGTACCACACCGAAACAGACGATTAAACCAGGTTTCGATCAATATGTTTGAGGATAACGCATGTTAGGTCTAGGTTAGCCCTGGGATTTTCACTCATCAGACTCATACTTTCACATTCTTCACATACTTGTTGAACGGATCCTGGGTTTTTTCTGGTTTGGATCACGTAGTAATGTGGTACCACACTGAAACATTCAATTAAACCTGGTCTTGATAAATATTTTAGAGGATAACGCATGTTAGGTCTAGGTTAGCCCTGGGATTTTCACTCATCAGACTCATACTTTCGCATTCTTCACATACTTGTTGAACGGATCCTGGGTTTTTACTGGTTTGGATCACGTAGTAATGAAGTGCAACACTGAAACAGTCAATTAAACCTGGTTTCCATCAATATCTTAGAGGACAACGCAAGTTAGGTCCGGGAAAGGTCTGGGATTTGCCCTCATCAGGCTCATACTTTCGCATATTTCTCATACTTCATGGCTGGCTCCTGGGCTATTTCTGGATTGGATCACGTAGTAATGTGGTATCACACTGAAGCAGTCAATTAAACCTGGTTTTGATCAATATTTTAGAGGACAACGCATGTTAGGTCTAGGTTAGGCCTGGGATTTGCCCAAATCAGGGTCATACTTTCGCAGTTTTAACATACATGTTGACCTGATCGAGGGTTTTTTCTGCTTTGGTTCACGTAGTAATGTGGTACCACACTGAAACATTCAATTAAACCTGGTCTTGATGAATATATTAGAGGATAACGCATGTTAGGTTTGGGTTAGGTCTTGGATTTGCTCTCATCAGGCTCATACTTTCGCATATTTCTCATACTTCATGGCTAGACCCTGGGCTTTTTCTGGATTGTATCACGTAGTAATGTGGTACCACACTGAAACATTCAATTAAACCTGGTCTTGATAAATATATTAGAGGATAACGCATGTTAGGTTTGGGTTAGGTCTTGGATTTGCCCTAATCAGACTCATACTTTCGCATATTTCTCATACTTCATGGCTAGACCCTGGGCTGTTTCTGGATTGTATCACGTAGTAGTGTGGTACCACACTGAAACAGTCGATTAAACCTGGTTTCGAACAATATTTTTTAGGATAACGCATGTTAGGTCTAGGTTAGGGTGGGGATTTTCACGCATCAGACTCATACATTCGCACACTTCACATACTCGTTGAACGGATCCTGGGTTTTTTCTGGTTTGGATCACGTAGTAGTGTGGTACCACACTGAAACAGTCCATTGCTTGCGATGAATATTTTAGAGGATAACGCATGTTAGGACTGGGTTAGGTCTAGGATTTGCCCGCATCATGCTCATACTTTCGCATATTTCTCATACTTCATGGCTAGATCCTGGGCTGTTTCTGGATTGTATCACGTGGTAATGTGGTACCACGCTGAAACAGTCAATTAAGCCTGATTTCGATCAATATTTTAGAGGATAACGCAAGTTAGGTCTGGGATAGGTCTGGGATTCGCCATCATCAGGCTCATACTTTCGCATATTTCTCATACTTGATGGCTAGATCCTGGGCTTTTTCTGGATTGCATCACGTAGTAATGAAGCACAACATTGAAACAGTCAATTCAACCTGGTTTCCATCAATATCTTAGAGGACAACGCAAGTTAGGTCTGGGATAGGTCTGGGATTTGCCCTCATCAGGCACATACTTTCGCGTTTTTCACATACTTGTTGAACAGATCCTGGGTTTTTTCTGGTTTGGATCACGTAGTAGTGTGGTACCACACTGAAACAGTCAATTAAACCTGGTTTCGATCAATATTTTAGAGAATAATTCATGTTATGTCTAGGTTAGGTCTGGGATTTGCTCTCATCAGGCTCATTCTTTCGCATATTTCTTATACTTGATGGCTAGATCCTGGGCTATTTCTGGATTGTATCACGTAGTAACGTGGTACCACGCTGAAACAGTTAATTAAACCTGGTCATGATAAATATTTTAGAGGATAACGCATGTTAGGTCTGGGATAGGTCTGGGATTTGCCCTCATCAGACTCATACTTTCGCACACTTCACATACTCGTTGAACAGATCCTGGGTTATTTTCTGGTTTGGATCACATAGTAATGTGGTACCACACTGAAACAGTCGATTATACCAGGTTTCGGTCAATATTTTTGAGGATAACGCATGTTAGGTCTAGGTTAGGCCGGGGATTTTCACTCATCAGACTCATACTTTCGCATTCTTCACATACTTGTTGAACGGATCCTGGGTTTTTTCTGGTTTGGTTCACGTAGTAATGTGGTACCACACTGGAACATTCAATTAAATCTGGTCTTGATAAATATTTCAGAGGATAACGCATGTTAGGTTTGGGTTAGGTCTAGGATTTGCCCTCATCAGGCTCATACTTTCGCATATTTCTCATACTTCATGGCTAGATCCTGTGCTGTTTCTGTATTGTATCACGTAGTAATGTGGTACCACGCTGAAACAGTCAATTAAACCTGGTTTCGTTCAATATTTTAGAGGATAACGCAAGTTAGGTCTGGGATTGGTCTGGGATTTACCCTCATCAGGCTCATGCTTTCGCGTTTTTCACATACTTGTTGAACAGATCCTGGGTTTTTTCCTGTTTGGGTCACGTAGTAGTGTGGTACCACACTGAAACAGTCAATTAAACCTGGTTTCGATCAATATTTTTGAGGATAACGCATGTTAGGTCAAGGTTAGGCCTGGGATTTTCAGTCATCAGACTCATACTTTCGCATTCTTCACATACTTCTTGAACGGATCGTGGGCTTTTTCTGCATTGCATCACGTAGTAATGAAGTACAACACTGAAACAGTCAATTAAACCTGGTTTCCATCAATATTTTAGAGGACAACGCATGTTAGGTCTAGGTAAGGCCTGGGATTTGCCCTCATCATGCTCATACTTTCGCATATTTCTTATACTTGATGGCTAGATCCTGGGCTATTTCTGGATTGTATCACGTAGTAACGTGGTACCACGCTGAAACAGTCAATTAAACCTGGTCTTGATAAATATTTTAGAGGATAACGCATGTTAGGTCTGGGTTAGGTCTAGGATTTGCCCTCGTCAGGCTCATACTTTCGCATATTTCTCATACTTCATTGCTAGATCCTGTGCTGTTTCTGTATTGTATCACGTAGTAATGTGGTACCACGCTGAAACAGTCAATTAAACCTGGTTTCGTTCAATATTTTAGAGGATAACGCAAGTTAGGTCTGGGATAGGTCTGGGATTTACCCTCATCAGGCTCATGCTTTCGCGTTTTTCACATACTTGTTGAACTGATCCTGGGTTTTTTCTGGTTTGGATCACGTAGCAATGTGGTACCACACTGAAATAGTCAATTAAACCTCGTCTTGATAAATATTTTAGAGGATAACGCATGTTAGGTCTGGGATAGGTCTAGGATTTGCCCTCATCAGACTCATACTTTCGCACACTTCACATACTCGTTGAACAGATCCTGTGTTATTTTCTGGTTTGGATCACATAGTAATGTGGTACCACACTGAAACAGTCGATTAAACCAGGTTTCGATCAATATTTTTGAGGATAACGCATGTTAGGTCTAGGTTAGGCCTGGGATTTTCACTCATCAGACTCATACTTTCGCATTCTTCACATACTTGTTGAACGGATCCTGGGTTTTTTCTGGTTTGCTTCACGTAGTAATGTGGTACCACACTGGAACATTCAATTAAACCTGGTCTTGATAAATATTTTAGAGGATAACGCATGTTAGGTTTGGGTTACGTCTATTTGCCCTCGTCAGACTCATACTTTCGCACACTTCACATACTCGTTGAACAGATCCTGGGTTATTTTCTGGTTTGGATCACATAGTAATGTGGTACCACACTGAAACAGTCAATTAAACCTGGTTTTGATCAATATTTTAGAAAATAATTCATGTTAGGTGTAGGTTAGGCCTGGGATTTTCACTCATGAGACCCATACTTACGCATTCTTCACATACTTGTTGAACGGATCCTGGGTTTTTTCTGGTTTGGATTACGTAGTAATGTGGGACCACACTGAAACAATCAAACAAACCTGGTCTTGATAAATATTTTAGAGGATAACGCATGGTAGGTCTGCGTTAGTTCTAGGATTTGCCCTCGTCAGGCTCATACTTTCGCATATTTCTCATACTTCATGGCTAGATCCTGGGTTTTTTCTGGTTTGGATCACGTAGCAATGTGGTACCACACTGAAAGAGTCAATTAAACCTGGTCTTGATAAATATTTTAGAGGATAACGCATGTTAGGTCTGGGATAGGTCTAGGATTTGCCCTCATCAGACTCATAATTTCGCACACTTCACATACTCGTTGAACAGATCCTGGGTTATTTTCTGGTTTGGATCACATAGTAATGTGGTACCACACTGAAACAGTCGATTATACCAGGTTTCGGTCAATATTTTTAAGGATAACGCATGTTAGGTCTAGGTTAGGCCGGCGATTTTCACTCATCAGACTCATACTTTCGCATTCTTCACATACTTGTTGAACGGATCCTGGGTTTTTTCTGGTTTGGTTCACGTAGTAATGTGGTACCACACTGGAACATTCAATTAAATCTGGTCTTGATAAATATTTCAGAGGATAACGCATCTTAGGTTTGGGTTAGGTCTAGGATTTGCCCTCATCAGGCTCTTACTTTCGCATATTTCTCATACTTCATGGCTAGATCCTGTGCTGTTTCTGTATTGTATCACGTAGTAATGTGGTACCACGCTGAAACAGTCAATTAAACCTGGTTTCGTTCAATATTTTAGAGGATAACGCAAATTAGGTCTGGGATAGGTCTGGGATTTACCCCTCATCAGGCTCATACTTTCGCGTTTTTCACACACTTGTTGAACAGATCCTGGGTTTTTTCCGGTTTGGTTCACGTAGAAGTGTGGTACCACACTGAAACAGTGAATTAAACCTGGTTTCGATCAATATTTTTGAGGATAACGCATGTTAGGTCTAGGTTAGGCCTGGGATTTTCAGTCATCAGACTCATACTTTCGCATTCTTCACATACTTGTTGAACGGATCCTGGGCTGTTTCTGGATTGCATCACGTAGTAATGAAGTACAACACTGAAACAGTCAATTAAACCTGGTTTCCATCAATATTTTAGAGGACAACGCATGTTAGGTCTAGGTAAGGCCTGGGATTTGCCCTCATCAGGGTCATACTTTCGCAGTTTTATCATGCATGTTGACCTGATCGAGGGTTTTTTCTGCTTTGGATCACGTAGTAAAGTGGTACCACAACTAAAACCGACAATTAAACCTGGTTTCGATTATTATTTTAGAGGATAACGCAAGTTAGGTCTGGGATAGGTCTGGGATTAGCCCTCATCAGACTCATACTTTCGCATTCTTCACATACTTGTTGAACGGATCCTGGGTTTTTTCTGGTTTGGATCACGTAGTAATGTGGTACCACACTGAAACAGTCGATTAAACCTGGTTTCGATCAAAATTTTAGAGGATAACGCAAGTTATGTCTGGGATAGGTCTGGGATTTGAACTCATCAGACCCATACTTTCGCACACTTCACATACTCCTTGAACTGATCCCCGGTTTTTTCTGGTTTGGATCACGTAGCAATGTGGTACCACACTGAAACAGTCGATTAAACCTGGTCTCGATCAATATTTTAGAGAATAATTCATGTTAGGTCTAGGTTAGGTCTGGGATTTGCTCTCATCAGACTCATTCTTTCGCATATTTCTCATACTTGATGGCTAGATCCTGGGCTTTTTCTGGATTGCATCACGTAGTAATGAAGTACAACACTGAAACGGTTAATTAAACCTGGTTTCCATCAATATCTTAGAGGACAACGCAAGTTAGGTCTGGGATATGTCTGGGATTTGCCCTCATCAGGCTCATACTTTCGCGTTTTTCACATACTCGTTGAACAGATCCTGGGTTATTTTCTGGTTTGGATCACATAGTAATGTGGTACCACACTGAAACAGTCGATTAAACCAGGTTTCGATCAATATTTTAGAGTATAACTCATGTTAGGTCTAGGTTAGGCCTGGGATTTTCACTGATCAGACTCATACTTTCGCATTCCTCACATACTTGTTGAACTGATCCTCGGTTTTTTCTGGTTTGGATCAGGTAGTAATGTGGTACCATTCTGAAACAGTCGATTAAACCTGGTTTCGATCAATATTTTAGAGAATAATTCATGTTAGGTCTAGGTTAGGTCTGGGATTTGCTCTCATCAGGCTCATTCTTTCGCATATTTCTTATACTTGATGGCTAGATCCTGGGCTATTTCTGGATTGTATCACGTAGTAACGTGGTACCACGCTGAAACAGTTAATTAAACCTGGTCTTGATAAATATTTTAGAGGATAACGCATGTTAGGTCTGGGATAGGTCTGGGATTTGCCCTCATCAGACTCATACTTTCGCACACTTCACATACTCGTTGAACGGATCCTGGGTTTTTACTGGTTTGGATCACGTAGTAATGAAGTGCAACACTGAAACAGTCAGTTAAACCTGGTTTCCATCAATATCTTAGAGGACAACGCAAGTTAGGTCCGGGATAGGTCTGGGATTTGCCCTCATCAGGCTCATACTTTCGCATATTTCTCATACTTCATGGCTGGCTCCTGGGCTATTTCTGGATTGGATCACGTAGTAATGTGGTACCACACTGAAGCAGTCAATTAAACCTGGTTTTGATCAATATTTTAGAGGACAACGCATGTTAGGTCTAGGTTAGGCCTGGGATTTGCCCAAATCAGGGTCATACTTTCGCAGTTTTAACATACATGTTGACCTGATCGAGGGTTTTTTCTGCTTTGGTTCACGTAGTAATGTGGTACCACACTGAAACATTCAATTAAACCTGGTCTTGATGAATATATTAGAGGATAACGCATGTTAGGTTTGGGTTAGGTCTTGGATTTGCTCTCATCAGGCTCATACTTTCGCATATTTCTCATACTTCATGGCTAGACCCTGGGCTTTTTCTGGATTGTATCACGTAGTAATGTGGTACCACACTGAAACATTCAATTAAACCTGGTCTTGATAAATATATTAGAGGATAACGCATGTTAGGTTTGGGTTAGGTCTTGGATTTGCCCTAATCAGACTCATACTTTCGCATATTTCTCATACTTCATGGCTAGACCCTGGGCTGTTTCTGGATTGTATCACGTAGTAGTGTGGTACCACACTGAAACAGTCGATTAAACCTGGTTTCGAACAATATTTTTTAGGATAACGCATGTTAGGTCTAGGTTAGGGTGGGGATTTTCACGCATCAGACTCATACATTCGCACACTTCACATACTCGTTGAACGGATCCTGGGTTTTTTCTGGTTTGGATTACGTAGTAATGTGGGACCACACTGAAACAATCAAATAAACCTGGTCTTGATAAATATTTTAGAGGATAACGCATGTTAGGTCTGCGTTAGGTCTAGGATTTGCCCTCGTCAAGCTCATACTTTCGCATATTTCTCATACTCCATGGCTAGATCCTGGTGTATTTCTGGATTGGATCACGTAGCAATGTGGTACCACACTGAAACAGTCAATTAAACCTGGTCTTGATAAATATTTTAGAGCATAACGCAAGTTAGGTCTGGGATAGGTCAGGGATTTGCCCTCATCAGGCTCATACTTTCGCGTTTTTCACATACTTGAACTGATCCTGGGTTTTTTCTGGTTTGGATCACGTAGCAATGTGGTACCACACTGAAACAGTCAATTAAACCTGGTCTTGATAAATATTTTAGAGGATAACGCATGTTAGGTCTAGGTTAGGCCGGGGATTTTCACTCATCAGACTCATACTTTCGCATTCTTCACATGCTTGTTGAACGGATCCTGGGTTTTTTCTGGTTTGGATCACGTAGTAATGTGGGACCACACTGAAACAATCAATTAAACCTGGTCATGATAAATATTTTCGAGGATAACGCATGTAAGGTTTGAGTTAGGTCTAGGATTTGCCCGCATCATGCTCATACTTTCGCATATTTCTCATACTTCATGGCTAGATCCTGGGCTGTTTCACGATTGTATCACGTGGTAATGTGGTACCACGCTGAAACAGTCAATTAAGCCTGATTTCGATCAATATTTTAGAGGATAACGCAAGTTAGGTCTGGGATAGGTCTGGGATTCGCCATCATCAGGCTCATACTTTCGCATATTTCTCATACTTGATGGCTAGATCCTGGGCTTTTTCTGGATTGCATCACGTAGTAATGAAGCACAACATTGAAACAGTCAATTCAACCTGGTTTCCATCAATATCTTAGAGGACAACGCAAGTTAGGTCTGGGATAGGTCTGGGATTTGCCCTCATCAGGCACATACTTTCGCGTTTTTCACATACTTGTTGAACAGATCCTGGGTTTTTTCTGGTTTGGATCACGTAGTAGTGTGGTACCACACTGAAACAGTCAATTAAACCTGGTTTCGATCAATATTTTAGAGAATAATTCATGTTATGTCTAGGTTAGGTCTGGGATTTGCTCTCATCAGGCTCATTCTTTCGCATATTTCTTATACTTGATGGCTAGATCCTGGGCTATTTCTGGATTGTATCACGTAGTAACGTGGTACCACGCTGAAACAGTTAATTAAACCTGGTCTTGATAAATATTTTAGAGGATAACGCATGTTAGGTCTGGGATAGGTCTGGGATTTGCCCTCATCAGACTCATACTTTCGCACACTTCACATACTCGTTGAACAGATCCTGGGTTATTTTCTGGTTTGGATCACATAGTAATGTTGTACCACACTGAAACAGTCGATTATACCAGGTTTCGGTCAATATTTTTGAGGATAACGCATGTTAGGTCTAGGTTAGGCCGGGGATTTTCACTCATCAGACTCATACTTTCGCATTCTTCACATACTTGTTGAACGGATCCTGGGTTTTTTCTGGTTTGGTTCACGTAGTAATGTGGTACCACACTGGAACATTCAATTAAATCTGTTCTTGATAAATATTTCAGAGGATAACGCATGTTAGGTTTGGGTTAGGTCTAGGATTTGCCCTCATCAGGCTCATACTTTCGCATATTTCACATACTTCATGGCTAGATCCTGTGCTGTTTCTGTATTGTATCACGTAGTAATGTGGTACCACGCTGAAACAGTCAATTAAACCTGGTTTCGTTCAATATTTTAGAGGATAACGCAAGTTAGGTCTGGGATTGGTCTGGGATTTACCCTCATCAGGCTCATGCTTTCGCGTTTTTCACATACTTGTTGAACAGATCCTGGGTTTTTTCCGGTTTGGGTCACGTAGTAGTGTGGTACCACACTGAAACAGTCAATTAAACCTGGTTTCGATCAATATTTTTGAGGATAACGCATGTTAGGTCAAGGTTAGGCCTGGGATTTTCAGTCATCAGACTCATACTTTCGCATTCTTCACATACTTCTTGAACGGATCGTGGGCTTTTTCTGCATTGCATCACGTAGTAATGAAGTACAACACTGAAACAGTCAATTAAACCTGGTTTCCATCAATATTTTAGAGGACAACGCATGTTAGGTCTAGGTAAGGCCTGGGATTTGCCCTCATCATGCTCATACTTTCGCATATTTCTTATACTTGATGGCTAGATCCTGGGCTATTTCTGGATTGTATCACGTAGTAACGTGGTACCACGCTGAAACAGTCAATTAAACCTGGTCTTGATAAATATTTTAGAGGATAACGCATGTTAGGTCTGGGTTAGGTCTAGGATTTGCCCTCGTCAGGCTCATACTTTCGCATATTTCTCATACTTCATTGCTAGATCCTGTGCTGTTTCTGTATTGTATCACGTAGTAATGTGGTACCACGCTGAAACAGTCAGTTAAACCTGGTTTCGTTCAATATTTTAGAGGATAACGCAAGTTAGGTCTGGGATAGGTCTGGGATTTACCCTCATCAGGCTCATGCTTTCGCGTTTTTCACATACTTGTTGAACTGATCCTGGGTTTTTTCTGGTTTGGATCACGTAGCAATGTGGTACCACACTGAAATAGTCAATTAAACCTCGTCTTGATAAATATTTTAGAGGATAACGCATGTTAGGTCTGGGATAGGTCTAGGATTTGCCCTCATCAGACTCATACTTTCGCACACTTCACATACTCGTTGAACAGATCCTGGGTTATTTTCTGGTTTGGATCACATAGTAATGTGGTACCACACTGAAACAGTCGATTAAACCAGGTTTCGATCAATATTTTTGAGGATAACGCATGTTAGGTCTAGGTTAGGCCTGGGATTTTCACTCATCAGACTCATACTTTCGCATTCTTCACATACTTGTTGAACGGATCCTGGGTTTTTTCTGGTTTGCTTCACGTAGTAATGTGGTACCACACTGGAACATTCAATTAAACCTGGTCTTGATAAATATTTTAGAGGATAACGCATGTTAGGTTTGGGTTACGTCTATTTGCCCTCGTCAGACTCATACTTTCGCACACTTCACATACTCGTTGAACAGATCCTGGGTTATTTTCTGGTTTGGATCACATAGTAATGTGGTACCACACTGAAACAGTCAATTAAACCTGGTTTTGATCAATATTTTAGAAAATAATTCATGTTAGGTCTAGGTTAGGCCTGGGATTTTCACTCATGAGACCCATACTTACGCATTCTTCACATACTTGTTGAACGGATCCTGGGTTTTTTCTGGTTTGGATTACGTAGTAATGTGGGACCACACTGAAACAATCAAACAAACCTGGTCTTGATAAATATTTTAGAGGATAACGCATGGTAGGTCTGCGTTAGTTCTAGGATTTGCCCTCGTCAGGCTCATACTTTCGCATATTTCTCATACTTCATGGCTAGATCCTGGGTTTTTTCTGGTTTGGATCACGTAGCAATGTGGTACCACACTGAAAGAGTCCATTAAACCTGGTCTTGATAAATATTTTAGAGGATAACGCATGTTAGGTCTGGGATAGGTCTAGGATTTGCCCTCATCAGACTCATAATTTCGCACACTTCACATACTCGTTGAACAGATCCTGGGTTTTTTCCGGTTTGGTTCACGTAGAAGTGTGGTACCACACTGAAACAGTGAATTAAACCTGGTTTCGATCAATATTTTTGAGGATAACGCATGTTAGGTCTAGGTTAGGCCTGGGATTTTCAGTCATCAGACTCATACTTTCGCATTCTTCACATACTTGTTGAACGGATCCTGGGCTGTTTCTGGATTGCATCACGTAGTAATGAAGTACAACACTGAAACAGTCAATTAAACCTGGTTTCCATCAATATTTTAGAGGACAACGCATGTTAGGTCTAGGTAAGGCCTGGGATTTGCCCTCATCAGGGTCATACTTTCGCAGTTTTATCATGCATGTTGACCTGATCGAGGGTTTTTTCTGCTTTGGATCACGTAGTAAAGTGGTACCACAACTAAAACAGACAATTAAACCTGGTTTCGATTATTATTTTAGAGGATAACGCAAGTTAGGTCTGGGATAGGTCTGGGATTAGCCCTCATCAGACTCATACTTTCGCATTCTTCACATACTTGTTGAACGGATCCTGGGTTTTTTCTGGTTTGGATCACGTAGTAATGTGGTACCACACTGAAACGGTCGATTAAACCTGGTTTCGATCAAAATTTTAGAGGATAACGCAAGTTATGTCTGGGATAGGTCTGGGATTTGACCTCATCAGACCCATACTTTCGCACACTTCACATACTCCTTGAACTGATCCCCGGTTTTTTCTGGTTTGGATCACGTAGCAATGTGGTACCACACTGAAACAGTCGATTAAACCTGGTCTCGATCAATATTTTAGAGAATAATTCATGTTAGGTCTAGGTTAGGTCTGGGATTTGCTCTCATCAGACTCATTCTTTCGCATATTTCTCATACTTGATGGCTAGATCCTGGGCTTTTTCTGGATTGCATCACGTAGTAATGAAGTACAACACTGAAACGGTTAATTAAACCTGGTTTCCATCAATATCTTAGAGGACAACGCAAGTTAGGTCTGGGATATGTCTGGGATTTGCCCTCATCAGGCTCATACTTTCGCGTTTTTCACATACTCGTTGAACAGATCCTGGGTTATTTTCTGGTTTGGATCACATAGTAATGTGGTACCACACTGAAACAGTCGATTAAACCAGGTTTCGATCAATATTTTAGAGTATAACTCATGTTAGGTCTAGGTTAGGCCTGGGATTTTCACTGATCAGACTCATACTTTCGCATTCCTCACATACTTGTTGAACTGATCCTCGGTTTTTTCTGGTTTGGATCAGGTAGTAATGTGGTACCATTCTGAAACAGTCGATTAAACCTGGTTTCGATCAATATTTTAGAGAATAATTCATGTTAGGTCTAGGTTAGGTCTGGGATTTGCTCTCATCAGGCTCATTCTTTCGCATATTTCTTATACTTGATGGCTAGATCCTGGGCTATTTCTGGATTGTATCACGTAGTAACGTGGTACCACGCTGAAACAGTTAATTAAACCTGGTCTTGATAAATATTTTAGAGGATAACGCATGTTAGGTCTGGGATAGGTCTGGGATTTGCCCTCATCAGACTCATACTTTCGCACACTTCACATACTCGTTGAACGGATCCTGGGTTTTTACTGGTTTGGATCACGTAGTAATGAAGTGCAACACTGAAACAGTCAATTAAACCTGGTTTCCATCAATATCTTAGAGGACAACGCAAGTTAGGTCCGGGATAGGTCTGGGATTTGCCCTCATCAGGCTCATACTTTCGCATATTTCTCATACTTCATGGCTGGCTCCTGGGCTATTTCTGGATTGGATCACGTAGTAATGTGGTACCACACTGAAGCAGTCAATTAAACCTGGTTTTGATCAATATTTTAGAGGACAACGCATGTTAGGTCTAGGTTAGGCCTGGGATTTGCCCAAATCAGGGTCATACTTTCGCAGTTTTAACATACATGTTGACCTGATCGAGGGTTTTTTCTGCTTTGGTTCACGTAGTAATGTGGTACCACACTGAAACATTCAATTAAACCTGGTCTTGATGAATATATTAGAGGATAACGCATGTTAGGTTTGGGTTAGGTCTTGGATTTGCTCTCATCAGGCTCATACTTTCGCATATTTCTCATACTTCATGGCTAGACCCTGGGCTTTTTCTGGATTGTATCACGTAGTAATGTGGTACCACACTGAAACATTCAATTAAACCTGGTCTTGATAAATATATTAGAGGATAACGCATGTTAGGTTTGGGTTAGGTCTTGGATTTGCCCTAATCAGACTCATACTTTCGCATATTTCTCATACTTCATGGCTAGACCCTGGGCTGTTTCTGGATTGTATCACGTAGTAGTGTGGTACCACACTGAAACAGTCGATTAAACCTGGTTTCGAACAATATTTTTTAGGATAACGCATGTTAGGTCTAGGTTAGGGTGGGGATTTTCACGCATCAGACTCATACATTCGCACACTTCACATACTCGTTGAACGGATCCTGGGTTTTTTCTGGTTTGGATTACGTAGTAATGTGGGACCACACTGAAACAATCAAATAAACCTGGTCTTGATAAATATTTTAGAGGATAACGCATGTTAGGTCTGCGTTAGGTCTAGGATTTGCCCTCGTCAAGCTCATACTTTCGCATATTTCTCATACTCCATGGCTAGATCCTGGTGTATTTCCGGATTGGATCACGTAGCAATGTGGTACCACACTGAAACAGTCAATTAAACCTGGTCTTGATAAATATTTTAGAGCATAACGCAAGTTAGGTCTGGGATATGTCAGGGATTTGCCCTCATCAGGCTCATACTTTCGCGTTTTTCACATACTTGAACTGATCCTGGGTTTTTTCTGGTTTGGATCACGTAGCAATGCGGTACCACACTGAAACAGTCAATTAAACCTGGTCTTGATAAATATTTTAGAGGATAACGCATGTTAGGTCTAGGTTAGGCCGGGGATTTTCACTCATCAGACTCATACTTTCGCATTCTTCACATGCTTGTTGAACGGATCCTGGGTTTTTTCTGGTTTGGATCACGTAGTAATGTGGGACCACACTGAAACAATCAATTAAACCTGGTCATGATAAATATTTTCGAGGATAACGCAAGTTAGGTCTGGGATAGGTCTGGGATTCGCCATCATCAGGCTCATACTTTCGCATATTTCTCATACTTGATGGCTAGATCCTGGGCTTTTTCTGGATTGTATCACGTAGTAATGTGGTACCACGCTGAAACAGTCAATTAAACCTGGTTTCGTTCAATATTTTAGAGGATAACGCAAGTTAGGTCTGGGATTGGTCTGGGATTTACCCTCATCAGGCTCATGCTTTCGCGTTTTTCACATACTTGTTGAACAGATCCTGGGTTTTTTCTGGTTTGGGTCACGTAGTAGTGTGGTACCACACTGAAACAGTCAATTAAACCTGGTTTCGATCAATATTTTTGAGGATAACGCATGTTAGGTCAAGGTTAGGCCTGGGATTTTCAGTCATCAGACTCATACTTTCGCATTCTTCACATACTTCTTGAACGGATCGTGGGCTTTTTCTGCATTGCATCACGTAGTAATGAAGTACAACACTGAAACAGTCAATTAAACCTGGTTTCCATCAATATTTTAGAGGACAACGCATGTTAGGTCTAGGTAAGGCCTGGGATTTGCCCTCATCATGCTCATACTTTCGCATATTTCTTATACTTGATGGCTAGATCCTGGGCTATTTCTGGATTGTATCACGTAGTAACGTGGTACCACGCTGAAACAGTCAATTAAACCTGGTCTTGATAAATATTTTAGAGGATAACGCAAGTTAGGTCTGGGATAGGTCTGGGATTTACCCTCATCAGGCTCATGCTTTCGCGTTTTTCACATACTTGTTGAACTGATCCTGGGTTTTTTCTGGTTTGGATCACGTAGCAATGTGGTACCACACTGAAATAGTCAATTAAACCTCGTCTTGATAAATATTTTAGAGGATAACGCATGTTAGGTCTGGGATAGGTCTAGGATTTGCCCTCATCAGACTCATACTTTCGCACACTTCACATACTCGTTGAACAGATCCTGGGTTATTTTCTGGTTTGGATCACATAGTAATGTGGTACCACACTGAAACAGTCGATTAAACCAGGTTTCGATCAATATTTTTGAGGATAACGCATGTTAGGTCTAGGTTAGGCCTGGGATTTTCACTCATCAGACTCATACTTTCGCATTCTTCACATACTTGTTGAACGGATCCTGGGTTTTTTCTGGTTTGCTTCACGTAGTAATGTGGTACCACACTGGAACATTCAATTAAACCTGGTCTTGATAAATATTTTAGAGGATAACGCATGTTAGGTTTGGGTTACGTCTATTTGCCCTCGTCAGACTCATACTTTCGCACACTTCACATACTCGTTGAACAGATCCTGGGTTATTTTCTGGTTTGGATCACATAGTAATGTGGTACCACACTGAAACAGTCAATTAAACCTGGTTTTGATCAATATTTTAGAAAATAATTCATGTTAGGTCTAGGTTAGGCCTGGGATTTTCACTCATCAGACCCATACTTACGCATTCTTCACATACTTGTTGAACGGATCCTGGGTTTTTTCTGGTTTGGATTACGTAGTAATGTGGGACCACACTGAAACAATCAAACAAACCTGGTCTTGATAAATATTTTAGAGGATAACGCATGGTAGGTCTGCGTTAGTTCTAGGATTTGCCCTCGTCAGGCTCATACTTTCGCATATTTCTCATACTTCATGGCTAGATCCTGGGTTTTTTCTGGTTTGGATCACGTAGCAATGTGGTACCACACTGAAAGAGTCAATTAAACCTGGTCTTGATAAATATTTTAGAGGATAACGCATGTTAGGTCTGGGATAGGTCTAGGATTTGCCCTCATCAGACTCATAATTTCGCACACTTCACATACTCGTTGAACAGATCCTGGGTTATTTTCTGGTTTGGATCACATAGTAATGTGGTACCACACTGAAACAGTCGATTATACCAGGTTTCGGTCAATATTTTTAAGGATAACGCATGTTAGGTCTAGGTTAGGCCGGCGATTTTCACTCATCAGACTCATACTTTCGCATTCTTCACATACTTGTTGAACGGATCCTGGGTTTTTTCTGGTTTGGTTCACGTAGTAATGTGGTACCACACTGGAACATTCAATTAAATCTGGTCTTGATAAATATTTCAGAGGATAACGCATCTTAGGTTTGGGTTAGGTCTAGGATTTGCCCTCATCAGGCTCTTACTTTCGCATATTTCTCATACTTCATGGCTAGATCCTGTGCTGTTTCTGTATTGTATCACGTAGTAATGTGGTACCACGCTGAAACAGTCAATTAAACCTGGTTTCGTTCAATATTTTAGAGGATAACGCAAATTAGGTCTGGGATAGGTCTGGGATTTACCCCTCATCAGGCTCATACTTTCGCGTTTTTCACACACTTGTTGAACAGATCCTGGGTTTTTTCCGGTTTGGTTCACGTAGAAGTGTGGTACCACACTGAAACAGTGAATTAAACCTGGTTTCGATCAATATTTTTGAGGATAACGCATGTTAGGTCTAGGTTAGGCCTGGGATTTTCAGTCATCAGACTCATACTTTCGCATTCTTCACATACTTGTTGAACGGATCCTGGGCTGTTTCTGGATTGCATCACGTAGTAATGAAGTACAACACTGAAACAGTCAATTAAACCTGGTTTCCATCAATATTTTAGAGGACAACGCATGTTAGGTCTAGGTAAGGCCTGGGATTTGCCCTCATCAGGGTCATACTTTCGCAGTTTTATCATGCATGTTGACCTGATCGAGGGTTTTTTCTGCTTTGGATCACGTAGTAAAGTGGTACCACAACTAAAACAGACAATTAAACCTGGTTTCGATTATTATTTTAGAGGATAACGCAAGTTAGGTCTGGGATAGGTCTGGGATTAGCCCTCATCAGACTCATACTTTCGCATTCTTCACATACTTGTTGAACGGATCCTGGGTTTTTTCTGGTTTGGATCACGTAGTAATGTGGTACCACACTGAAACAGTCGATTAAACCTGGTTTCGATCAAAATTTTAGAGGATAACGCAAGTTATGTCTGGGATAGGTCTGGGATTTGACCTCATCAGACCCATACTTTCGCACACTTCACATACTCCTTGAACTGATCCCCGGTTTTTTCTGGTTTGGATCACGTAGCAATGTGGTACCACACTGAAACAGTCGATTAAACCTGGTCTCGATCAATATTTTAGAGAATAATTCATGTTAGGTCTAGGTTAGGTCTGGGATTTGCTCTCATCAGACTCATTCTTTCGCATATTTCTCATACTTGATGGCTAGATCCTGGGCTTTTTCTGGATTGCATCACGTAGTAATGAAGTACAACACTGAAACGGTTAATTAAACCTGGTTTCCATCAATATCTTAGAGGACAACGCAAGTTAGGTCTGGGATATGTCTGGGATTTGCCCTCATCAGGCTCATACTTTCGCGTTTTTCACATACTCGTTGAACAGATCCTGGGTTATTTTCTGGTTTGGATCACATAGTAATGTGGTACCACACTGAAACAGTCGATTAAACCAGGTTTCGATCAATATTTTAGAGTATAACTCATGTTAGGTCTAGGTTAGGCCTGGGATTTTCACTGATCAGACTCATACTTTCGCATTCCTCACATACTTGTTGAACTGATCCTCGGTTTTTTCTGGTTTGGATCAGGTAGTAATGTGGTACCATTCTGAAACAGTCGATTAAACCTGGTTTCGATCAATATTTTAGAGAATAATTCATGTTAGGTCTAGGTTAGGTCTGGGATTTGCTCTCATCAGGCTCATTCTTTCGCATATTTCTTATACTTGATGGCTAGATCCTGGGCTATTTCTGGATTGTATCACGTAGTAACGTGGTACCACGCTGAAACAGTTAATTAAACCTGGTCTTGATAAATATTTTAGAGGATAACGCATGTTAGGTCTGGGATAGGTCTGGGATTTGCCCTCATCAGACTCATACTTTCGCACACTTCACATACTCGTTGAACGGATCCTGGGTTTTTACTGGTTTGGATCACGTAGTAATGAAGTGCAACACTGAAACAGTCAATTAAACCTGGTTTCCATCAATATCTTAGAGGACAACGCAAGTTAGGTCCGGGATAGGTCTGGGATTTGCCCTCATCAGGCTCATACTTTCGCATATTTCTCATACTTCATGGCTGGCTCCTGGGCTATTTCTGGATTGGATCACGTAGTAATGTGGTACCACACTGAAGCAGTCAATTAAACCTGGTTTTGATCAATATTTTAGAGGACAACGCATGTTAGGTCTAGGTTAGGCCTGGGATTTGCCCAAATCAGGGTCATACTTTCGCAGTTTTAACATACATGTTGACCTGATCGAGGGTTTTTTCTGCTTTGGTTCACGTAGTAATGTGGTACCACACTGAAACATTCAATTAAACCTGGTCTTGATGAATATATTAGAGGATAACGCATGTTAGGTTTGGGTTAGGTCTTGGATTTGCTCTCATCAGGCTCATACTTTCGCATA
The DNA here is from genome assembly GCF_051014445.1 of Colletes latitarsis. Classification (NCBI taxonomy): domain Eukaryota; kingdom Metazoa; phylum Arthropoda; class Insecta; order Hymenoptera; family Colletidae; genus Colletes; species Colletes latitarsis. The sequence continues at coordinate 8,432,085 of NW_027488373.1, read as the reverse complement.
TTTCTCAAACTTCATGGCTAGACCCTGGGCTTTTTCTGGATTGTATCACGTAGTAATGTGGTACCACACTGAAACATTCAATTAAACCTGGTCTTGATAAATATATTAGAGGATAACGCATGTTAGGTTTGGGTTAGGTCTTGGATTTGCCCTAATCAGACTCATACTTTCGCATATTTCTCATACTTCATGGCTAGACCCTGGGCTGTTTCTGGATTGTATCACGTAGTAGTGTGGTACCACACTGAAACAGTCGATTAAACCTGGTTTCGAACAATATTTTTTAGGATAACGCATGTTAGGTCTAGGTTAGGGTGGGGATTTTCACGCATCAGACTCATACATTCGCACACTTCACATACTCGTTGAACGGATCCTGGGTTTTTTCTGGTTTGGATTACGTAGTAATGTGGGACCACACTGAAACAATCAAATAAACCTGGTCTTGATAAATATTTTAGAGGATAACGCATGTTAGGTCTGCGTTAGGTCTAGGATTTGCCCTCGTCAAGCTCATACTTTCGCATATTTCTCATACTCCATGGCTAGATCCTGGTGTATTTCCGGATTGGATCACGTAGCAATGTGGTACCACACTGAAACAGTCAATTAAACCTGGTCTTGATAAATATTTTAGAGCATAACGCAAGTTAGGTCTGGGATAGGTCAGGGATTTGCCCTCATCAGGCTCATACTTTCGCGTTTTTCACATACTTGAACTGATCCTGGGTTTTTTCTGGTTTGGATCACGTAGCAATGCGGTACCACACTGAAACAGTCAATTAAACCTGGTCTTGATAAATATTTTAGAGGATAACGCATGTTAGGTCTAGGTTAGGCCGGGGATTTTCACTCATCAGACTCATACTTTCGCATTCTTCACATGCTTGTTGAACGGATCCTGGGTTTTTTCTGGTTTGGATCACGTAGTAATGTGGGACCACACTGAAACAATCAATTAAACCTGGTCATGATAAATATTTTCGAGGATAACGCAAGTTAGGTCTGGGATAGGTCTGGGATTCGCCATCATCAGGCTCATACTTTCGCATATTTCTCATACTTGATGGCTAGATCCTGGGCTTTTTCTGGATTGTATCACGTAGTAATGTGGTACCACGCTGAAACAGTCAATTAAACCTGGTTTCGTTCAATATTTTAGAGGATAACGCAAGTTAGGTCTGGGATTGGTCTGGGATTTACCCTCATCAGGCTCATGCTTTCGCGTTTTTCACATACTTGTTGAACAGATCCTGGGTTTTTTCTGGTTTGGGTCACGTAGTAGTGTGGTACCACACTGAAACAGTCAATTAAACCTGGTTTCGATCAATATTTTTGAGGATAACGCATGTTAGGTCAAGGTTAGGCCTGGGATTTTCAGTCATCAGACTCATACTTTCGCATTCTTCACATACTTCTTGAACGGATCGTGGGCTTTTTCTGCATTGCATCACGTAGTAATGAAGTACAACACTGAAACAGTCAATTAAACCTGGTTTCCATCAATATTTTAGAGGACAACGCATGTTAGGTCTAGGTAAGGCCTGGGATTTGCCCTCATCATGCTCATACTTTCGCATATTTCTTATACTTGATGGCTAGATCCTGGGCTATTTCTGGATTGTATCACGTAGTAACGTGGTACCACGCTGAAACAGTCAATTAAACCTGGTCTTGATAAATATTTTAGAGGATAACGCAAGTTAGGTCTGGGATAGGTCTGGGATTTACCCTCATCAGGCTCATGCTTTCGCGTTTTTCACATACTTGTTGAACTGATCCTGGGTTTTTTCTGGTTTGGATCACGTAGCAATGTGGTACCACACTGAAATAGTCAATTAAACCTCGTCTTGATAAATATTTTAGAGGATAACGCATGTTAGGTCTGGGATAGGTCTAGGATTTGCCCTCATCAGACTCATACTTTCGCACACTTCACATACTCGTTGAACAGATCCTGGGTTATTTTCTGGTTTGGATCACATAGTAATGTGGTACCACACTGAAACAGTCGATTAAACCAGGTTTCGATCAATATTTTTGAGGATAACGCATGTTAGGTCTAGGTTAGGCCTGGGATTTTCACTCATCAGACTCATACTTTCGCATTCTTCACATACTTGTTGAACGGATCCTGGGTTTTTTCTGGTTTGCTTCACGTAGTAATGTGGTACCACACTGGAACATTCAATTAAACCTGGTCTTGATAAATATTTTAGAGGATAACGCATGTTAGGTTTGGGTTACGTCTATTTGCCCTCGTCAGACTCATACTTTCGCACACTTCACATACTCGTTGAACAGATCCTGGGTTATTTTCTGGTTTGGATCACATAGTAATGTGGTACCACACTGAAACAGTCAATTAAACCTGGTTTTGATCAATATTTTAGAAAATAATTCATGTTAGGTCTAGGTTAGGCCTGGGATTTTCACTCATCAGACCCATACTTACGCATTCTTCACATACTTGTTGAACGGATCCTGGGTTTTTTCTGGTTTGGATTACGTAGTAATGTGGGACCACACTGAAACAATCAAACAAACCTGGTCTTGATAAATATTTTAGAGGATAACGCATGGTAGGTCTGCGTTAGTTCTAGGATTTGCCCTCGTCAGGCTCATACTTTCGCATATTTCTCATACTTCATGGCTAGATCCTGGGTTTTTTCTGGTTTGGATCACGTAGCAATGTGGTACCACACTGAAAGAGTCAATTAAACCTGGTCTTGATAAATATTTTAGAGGATAACGCATGTTAGGTCTGGGATAGGTCTAGGATTTGCCCTCATCAGACTCATAATTTCGCACACTTCACATACTCGTTGAACAGATCCTGGGTTATTTTCTGGTTTGGATCACATAGTAATGTGGTACCACACTGAAACAGTCGATTATACCAGGTTTCGGTCAATATTTTTAAGGATAACGCATGTTAGGTCTAGGTTAGGCCGGCGATTTTCACTCATCAGACTCATACTTTCGCATTCTTCACATACTTGTTGAACGGATCCTGGGTTTTTTCTGGTTTGGTTCACGTAGTAATGTGGTACCACACTGGAACATTCAATTAAATCTGGTCTTGATAAATATTTCAGAGGATAACGCATCTTAGGTTTGGGTTAGGTCTAGGATTTGCCCTCATCAGGCTCTTACTTTCGCATATTTCTCATACTTCATGGCTAGATCCTGTGCTGTTTCTGTATTGTATCACGTAGTAATGTGGTACCACGCTGAAACAGTCAATTAAACCTGGTTTCGTTCAATATTTTAGAGGATAACGCAAATTAGGTCTGGGATAGGTCTGGGATTTACCCCTCATCAGGCTCATACTTTCGCGTTTTTCACACACTTGTTGAACAGATCCTGGGTTTTTTCCGGTTTGGTTCACGTAGAAGTGTGGTACCACACTGAAACAGTGAATTAAACCTGGTTTCGATCAATATTTTTGAGGATAACGCATGTTAGGTCTAGGTTAGGCCTGGGATTTTCAGTCATCAGACTCATACTTTCGCATTCTTCACATACTTGTTGAACGGATCCTGGGCTGTTTCTGGATTGCATCACGTAGTAATGAAGTACAACACTGAAACAGTCAATTAAACCTGGTTTCCATCAATATTTTAGAGGACAACGCATGTTAGGTCTAGGTAAGGCCTGGGATTTGCCCTCATCAGGGTCATACTTTCGCAGTTTTATCATGCATGTTGACCTGATCGAGGGTTTTTTCTGCTTTGGATCACGTAGTAAAGTGGTACCACAACTAAAACAGACAATTAAACCTGGTTTCGATTATTATTTTAGAGGATAACGCAAGTTAGGTCTGGGATAGGTCTGGGATTAGCCCTCATCAGACTCATACTTTCGCATTCTTCACATACTTGTTGAACGGATCCTGGGTTTTTTCTGGTTTGGATCACGTAGTAATGTGGTACCACACTGAAACAGTCGATTAAACCTGGTTTCGATCAAAATTTTAGAGGATAACGCAAGTTATGTCTGGGATAGGTCTGGGATTTGACCTCATCAGACCCATACTTTCGCACACTTCACATACTCCTTGAACTGATCCCCGGTTTTTTCTGGTTTGGATCACGTAGCAATGTGGTACCACACTGAAACAGTCGATTAAACCTGGTCTCGATCAATATTTTAGAGAATAATTCATGTTAGGTCTAGGTTAGGTCTGGGATTTGCTCTCATCAGACTCATTCTTTCGCATATTTCTCATACTTGATGGCTAGATCCTGGGCTTTTTCTGGATTGCATCACGTAGTAATGAAGTACAACACTGAAACGGTTAATTAAACCTGGTTTCCATCAATATCTTAGAGGACAACGCAAGTTAGGTCTGGGATATGTCTGGGATTTGCCCTCATCAGGCTCATACTTTCGCGTTTTTCACATACTCGTTGAACAGATCCTGGGTTATTTTCTGGTTTGGATCACATAGTAATGTGGTACCACACTGAAACAGTCGATTAAACCAGGTTTCGATCAATATTTTAGAGTATAACTCATGTTAGGTCTAGGTTAGGCCTGGGATTTTCACTGATCAGACTCATACTTTCGCATTCCTCACATACTTGTTGAACTGATCCTCGGTTTTTTCTGGTTTGGATCAGGTAGTAATGTGGTACCATTCTGAAACAGTCGATTAAACCTGGTTTCGATCAATATTTTAGAGAATAATTCATGTTAGGTCTAGGTTAGGTCTGGGATTTGCTCTCATCAGGCTCATTCTTTCGTATATTTCTCATACTTGATGGCTAGATCCTGGGCTTTTTCTGGATTGCATCACGTAGTAATGAAGTACAGCACTGAAACAGTCAATTAAACCTGGTTTCCATCAATATCATAGAGGACAAAGCAAGTTAGGTCTGGGATAGGTCTGGGATTTGCCCTCATCAGGGTCATACTTTCGCAGTTCTAACATACATGTTGACCTGATCGAGTGTTTTTTCTGCCTTGGATCACGTAGTAAAGTGGTACCACACTGAAACAGTCCATTAAACCTGGTTTGGATCAATATTTTAGAGGATAACGCTTGTTAGGTCTAGGTTAGGTCTGGGATTTTCACTCATCAGACTCATACTTTCGCATTCTTCACATACTTGTTGAACGGATCCTGGGTTTTTTCTGGTTTGGATCACGTAGTAATGTGGGACCACACCGAAACAATCAATTAAACCTGGTCTTGATAAATATTTAAGAGGATAACGCATCTTAGGTCTGGGTTAGGTCTAAGATTTTGCCCTCATCAGGCTCACAGTTTCGCGTTTTTCACATTCTTGTTGAACAGATCCTGGGTTTTGTCTGGTTTGGATCACGAAGTAGTGTGGTACCACACTGAAACAGTCCATTAAACCTGGTTTCGCTCAATATTTTAGAGGATAACGCATGTTAGGTCTAGGTTAGGTCAGGGATTTGCTCCCATCAGTCTCATTCTTTCGCATATTTCTCATACTTGATGGCTAGAGCCTGGGCTTTTTCTGGATTGCATCACGTAGTAATGTAGTACCACACTGAAACAGTCAATGAAGCCTGGTTTCCATCAATATTTTAGAGGACAAAGCAAGTTAGGTCTAGGTAAGGCCTGAGATTTTCACTGATCAGACTCATACTTTCGCATTCTTCACATACTTGTTGAACGGATCCTGGGTTTTTTCTGGTTTTGATCACGTAGTAATGTGGTACCACATTGAAACATTCAATTAAACCTGGTCTTGATAAATATTTTAGAGAATAACGCATGTTAGGTCTGGGTTAGGTCTAGGATTTGCCCTCATCAGGCTCATACTTTCGCATATTTCTCATACTTCATGGCTAGATCCTGGGCTATTTCTGGATTGAATCACGTAGTAATGTGGTACCACACTGAAACAGTCAAATAAACCTGGTTTTGATCAATATTTTAGAGAATAATTTATGTTAGGTCTAGGTTAGGTCAGGGATTTGCTCCCATCAGGCTCATTCTTTCGCATATTTCTCATACTTGATGGCTAGATCCTGGGATTTTTCTGGATTGCATCACGTAGTAATGTAGTACAACACTGAAACAGTCAAGTAAAACTGGTTTCGATCAATATTTTAGAGAATAACGCATGTTAGGTTTGGGTTAGGTCTAGGATTAGCCCTCATCAGGCTCATACTTTCGCATATTTCTCATACTTCATGGCTAGATCCTGGGCTGCTTCTGGATTGTGTCACGTAGTAGTGTGGTACCACACTGAAACAGTCCATTAAACCTGGTTTCGCTCAATATTTTAGAGGATAACGCATGTTAGGTCTAGGTTAGGTCTGGGATTTGCTCCCATCAGGCTCATTCTTTCGCATATTTCTCATACTTCATGGCTAGATCCTGGGCTGTTTCTGGATTGGATCACGTAGTAATGTGGTACCACGCTGAAACAGTCAATTACACCTGGTTTCGATCAATATTTTAGAGGATAGCGCAAGTTAGGTCTGGGATAGGTCTAGGATTTGCCCTCATCAGGCTCACAGTTTAGCGTTTTTCACATACTTGTTGCACAGATCCTGGGCTTTTTCTGGTTTGGATCATGAAGTATTGTGGTACCTCACTGAAACAGTCCATTAAACCTGGTTTCGCTCAATATTTTAGAGGATAACGCATGTTAGGTCTAGGTTAGGTCTGGGATTTGCTCTCATCAGGCTCATTCTTTCGCATATTTCTCATACTTGATGGCTAGATCCTGGGCTTTTTCTGGATTGCATCACGTAGTAATGTAGTACCACACTGAAACAGTCAATGAAACCTGGTTTCCATCAATATTTTAGAGGACAACGCAAGTTAGGTCTAGGTAAGGCCTGAGATTTTCACTGATCAGAGTCATACTTTCGCATTCTTCACATACTTGTTGAACGGATCCTGGGTTTTTTCTGGTTTGGATCACGTAGTAATGTGGGACCACACTGAAACAATCAATTAAACCTGATCTTGATAAATATTTTAGAGGATAACGCATGTTAGGTCTGGGTTAGGTCTAGGATTTGCCCTCATCAGGCTCATACTTTCGCATATTTCTCATACTTCATGGCTAGATCCTGGGCTGTTTCTGGATTGTATCACGTAGGAATGTGGTACCACGCTGAAACAGTCAATTAAACCTGGTTTCGATCAATATTTTAGAGGATAACGCATGTTAGGTCTAGGTTAGGTCTGGGATTTGCTCTCATCAGGCTCATTCTTTCGCATATTTCTTATACTTGATGGCTAGATCCTGGGCTTTTTCTGGATTGCATCACGTAGTAATGTAGTACCACACTGAAACAGTCAATGAAACCTGGTTTCCATCAATATTTTAGAGGACAACGCAAGTTAGGTCTAGGTAAGGCCTGAGATTTTCACTGATCAGACTCATACTTTCGCATTCTTCACATACTTGTTGAACGGATCCTGGGTTTTTTCTAGTTTTGATCACGTAGTAATGAGGTACCACAATGAAACATTCAATTAAACCTGGTCTTGATAAAAATTTTACAGAATAACGCATGTTAGATCTGGGTTAGGTCTAGGATTTGCCCTCATCAGCTCATACTTTCGCATATTTCTCATACTTCATGGCTAGATCCTGGGCTATTTCTGGATTGGATCACGTAGTAATGTGGTACCACACTGAAACAGTCAATTAAACCTGGTTTTGATCAATATTATAGAGAATAATTCATGTTAGCTCTAGGTTAGGTCAGGGATTTGCTCTCATCAGGCTCATTCTTTCGCATATTTCTCATACTTGATGGCTAGATCCTGGGCTTTTTCTGGATTGCATCACGTAGTAATGTAGTACCACACTGAAACAGTCAATGAAACCTGGTTTCCATCAATATTTTAGAGGACAACGCAAGTTAGGTCTGGGATAGGTCTAGGATTTGCCCTCATCAGGCTCTTACTTTCGCATATTTCTCATACTTCATGGCTAGATCCTGGGCTATTTCTGGTTTGGATCACGTAGTAATGTGGGACCACACTGAAACAGTCAATTAAACCTGGTTTCCATCAATATTTTAGAGGACAACGCAAGTTAGGTCTAGGTAAGGCCTGAGATTTTCACTGATCAGACTCATACTTTCGCATTCTTCACATACTTGTTGAACGGATCCTGGGTTTTTTCTGGTTTGGATCACGTAGTAATGTGGTACCACACTGAAACAGTCGATTAAACCTGGTTTGGATCATTATTTTAGAGGATAACGCATGTTAGGTCTAGGTTAGGTCAGGGATTTGCTCTCATCAGGCTCATACTTTCGCATATTTCTCATACTTCATGGCTAGATCCTGGGCTGTTTCTGGATTAGATCACGTAGTAATGTGGTACCACGCTGAAACAGTCAATTAAACCTGGTTTCGATCAATATTTTAGAGGATAACGCAAGTTAGGTCTGGGATAGGTCTAGGATTTGCCCTCATCAGGCTCTTACTTTCGCATATTTCTCATACTTCATGGCTAGATCCTGGGCTATTTCTGGATTGGATCACGTAGCAAAGTGGTACCACACTGAAACATTCAATGAAACCTGGTCTGGATAAATATTTTAGAGGATAACGCATCTTATGTCTGGGTTAGGTCTAAGATTTGCCCTCATCAGGCTCACAGTTTAGCGTTTTTCACATACTTGTTGAGCAGATCCTGGTTTTTTTCTGGTTTGGATCACGAAGTAGTGTGGAACCACACTGAAACAGTCCATTAAACCTGGTTTCGCTCAATATTATAGAGGATAACGCATGTAAGGTCTAGGTTAGGTCTGGGATTTGCTCTCATCAGGCACATTCTTTCGCATATTTCTCAAACTTGATGGCTAGATCCTGGGCTTTATCTGGATTGCATCACGTAGTAATGTGGTACCACGCTGAAACAGTCAATTAAACCTGGTTTCGATCAATATTTTAGAGGATAACGCAAGTTAGGTCTGGGATAGGTCTAGGATTTGCCCTCATCAGGCTCTTACTTTCGCATATTTCTCATACTTCATGGCTAGATCCTGGGCTATTTCTGGTTTGGATCACGTAGTAATGTGGGACCACACTGAAACAGTCAATTAAACCTGGTTTCGATCAATATTTTAGAGTAAGTTCATGTTAGGTCTAGGTTAGGTCTGGGATTTGCTCTCATCAGGCTCATTCTTTCGCATATTTCTCATACTTGATGGCTAGATCCTGGGCTTTTTCTGGATTGCATCACGTAGTAATGAAGTACAACACTGAAACAGTCAATTAAACCTGGTTTCCATCAATATCTTAGAGGACAACGCAAGTTAGGTCTGGGATATGTCTGGGATTTGCCCTCATCAGGCTCATACTTTCGCGTTTTTCACATACTTGTTGAACAGATCCTGGGTCTTTTCTGGTTTGGATCACGTAGTAGTGTGGTACCACGCTGAAACAGTCCATTAAACCTGGTTTGGATCAATATTTTAGAGGATAACGCATGTTAGGTCTAGGTTAGGCCTGGGATTTTCACTCATCAGACTCATACTTTCGCATTCTTCACATACTTGTTGAACGGATCCTGGGTTTTTTCTGGTTTGGATCACGTAGTAATGTGGGACCACACTGAAACAGTCAATTAAACCAGGTTTCGCTCAATATTTTAGAGGATAACGCATGTAAGGTCTAGGTTAGGTCTGGGATTTGACCTCATCAGACTCATACTTTCGCACACTTCACATACTCGTTGAACAGATCCTGGGTTATTTTCTGGTTGGGATCACATAGTAATGTGGTACCACACTGAAACAGTCGATTAAACCAGGTTTCGATCAATATTTTTGAGGATAACGCATGTTAGGTCTAGGTTAGGCCTGGGATTTTCACTCACCAGACTCATACTTTCGCATTCTTCACATACTTGTTGAACGGATCCTGGGTTTTTTCTGGTTTGGATCACGTAGTAGTGTGGTACCACACTGAAACAGTCCATTGAACCTGGTTTCGCTCAATATTTTAGAGGATAACGCATGTAAGGTCTAGGTTAGGTCTGGGATTTGCTCTCATCAGGCTCATTCTTTCGCATATTTCTCATACTTGATGGCTAGATCCTGGGTTTTTTCTGGTTTGGATCACGTAGTAATGTGGTACCACACTGAAACTGTCGATTAAACCTGGATCGATCAATATTTTAGAGGATAACGCAAGTTAAGTCTGGGATTGGTCTGGGATTTGACCTCATCAGACTCATACTTTGGCACACTTCACATACTCGTTGAACAGATCCTGGGTTATTTTCTGGTTGGGATCACATAGTAATGTGGTACCACACCGAAACAGTCGATTAAACCAGGTTTCGATGAATATTTTTGAGGATAACGCATGTTAGGTCTAGGTTAGGCCTGGGATTTTCACTCATCAGACTCATACTTTCGCATTCTTCACATACTTGTTGAACGGATCCTGGGTTCTTTCTGGTTTGGATCACGTAGTAATGTGGGACCACACTGAAACAGTCAATTAAACCTGGTTTCGATCAATATTTTAGAGAATAATTCATGTTAGGTCTAGGCTAGGTCTGGGATTTGCTCTCATCAGGCACATTCTTTCGCATATTTCTCAAACTTGATGGCTAGATCCTGGGCTTTTTCTGGATTGCATCACGTAGTTATGTGGTGCCACACTGAAACTTTCAATTAAACCAGGTCTTGATAAATATTTTACAGGCTAACGCATGTTAGGTCTGGGTTAGGTCTAGGATTTGCCCTCATCAGGCTCATACTTTCGCATATTTCTCATACTTCATGGCTAGATCCTGGGCTTTTTCTGGATTGCATCACGTAGTAAAGCGGTACCACACTGAAACATTCAATGAAACCTGGTCCGGATAAATATTTTAGAGGTTAACGCATCTTAGGTCTGGGTTAGGTCTACGATTTGCCCTCATCAGGCTCACAGTTTAGCGTTTTTCACATACTTGTTGAACAGATCCTGGGTTTTTTCTGGTTGGGATCACGAAGTAATGTGGTACCACACTGAAACAGTCCATTAAACCTGGTTTCGCTCAATATTTTAGAGGATAACGCAAGTTAGGTCTGGTATAGGTCTCGGATTTGACCTCATCAGACTCACACTTTCGCAACACTTCACATACTCCTTGAACAGATCCTGGGTTATTTTCTGGTTTGGATCACATAGTAATGTGGTACCACACTGAAACAGTCGATTAAACCAGGTTTCGATCAATATTTTTGAGGATAACGCATGTTAGGTCTAGGTTAGGCCTGGGATTTTCACTCATCAGACTCATACTTTCGCATTCTTCACATACTTGTTGAACGGATCCTGGGTTTTTTCTGGTTTGGATCACGTAGTAATGTTGTACCACACTGTAACAGTCGATTAAACCTGGTTTCGATCAATATTTTAGAGGGTAACGCAAGTTAGGTCTGGTATAGGTCTCGGATTTGACCTCATCAGACTCACACTTTCGCAACACTTCACATACTCCTTGAACAGATCCTGGGTTATTTTCTGGTTTGGATCACATAGTAATGTGGTACCACACTGAAACAGTCGATTAAACCAGGTTTCGATCAATATTTTAGAGGATAACGCATGTTAGGTCTAGGTTAGGCCTGGGATTTTCACTCACCAGACTCATACTTTCGCATTCTTCACATACTTGTTGAACGGATCCTGGGTTTTTTCTGGTTTGGATCACGTAGTAATGTGGTACCACACTGAAACGGTCAATTAAACCTGGTTTCGATCAATATTTTAGAGGATAACGCAAGTTAGGTCTGGGATAGGTCTGGGATTTGCCCTCACCAGGCTCATACTTTCGCATTCTTCACATACTTGTTGAACTGATCCTGGGTTTTTTCTGGTTTGGATCACGTAGTAATGTGGTACCACACTGAAACGGTCAATTAAACCTGGTTTCGATCAATATTTTAGAGGATAACGCAAGTTAGGTCTGGGATAGGTCTGGGATTTGACCTCATCAGACTCATACTTTCGCACACTTCACATACTCGTTGAACAGATCCTGGGTTATTTTCTGGTTTGGATCACATAGTAATGTGGTACCACACTGAAACAGTCGATTAAACCAGGTTTCGATCAATATTTTAGAGGATAACGCATGTAAGGTCTAGGTTAGGTCTGGGATTTGCTCTCATCAGGCTCATTCTTTCGCATATTTCTCATACTTGATGGCTAGATCCTGGGTTTTTTCTGGTTTGGATCACGTAGTAATGTGGTACCACACTGAAACTGTCGATTAAACCTGGTTTCGATCAATATTTTAGAGGATAACGCAAGTTAAGTCTGGGATTGGTCTGGGATTTGACCTCATCAGACTCATACTTTCGCACACTTCACATACTCGTTGAACAGATCCTGGGTTATTTTCTGGTTGGGATCACATAGTAATGTGGTACCACACTGAAACAGTCGATTAAACCAGGTTTCGATGAATATTTTTGAGGATAACGCATGTTAGGTCTAGGTTAGGCCTGGGATTTTCACTCATCAGACTCATACTTTCGCATTCTTCACATACTTGTTGAACTGATCCTGGGTTTTTTCTGGTTTGGATCACGTAGTAATGTGGTACCACACTGAAACGGTCAATTAAACCTGGTTTCGATCAATATTTTAGAGGATAACGCAAGTTAAGTCTGGGATTGGTCTGGGATTTGACCTCATCAGACTCATACTTTCGCACACTTCACATACCCGTTGAACAGATCCTGGGTTATTTTCTGGTTTGGATCACATAGTAATGTGGTACCACACTGAAACAGTCGATTAAACCAGGTTTCGATCAATATTTTAGAGGAGAACGCATGTTAGGTCTAGGTTAGGCCTGGGATTTTCACTCATCAGACTCATACTTTCGCATTATTCACATTCTTGTTGGACGTATCCTGGGTTTTTTCTGGTTTGGATCACGTAGTAATGTGGAACCACACTGAAACAGTCAATTAAACCTGGTTTCGATCAATATTTTAGACAATAATTCATGTTAGGTCTAGGTTAGGTCAGGGATTTGCTCTCATCAGGCTCATTCTTTCGCATATTTCTCATACTTGATGGCTAGATCCTGGGCTTTTTCTGGATTGCATCACGTAGTAATGAAGTACAACACTGAAACAGTCAATTAAACCTGGTTTCGATCAATATTTTAGAGAATAATTCATGTTAGGTCTAGGTTAGGTCTGGGATTTGCTCTCATCAGGCTCATTCTTTCGCATATTTCTCATACTTGATGGCTAGATCCTGGGCTTTTTCTGGATTGCATCACGTAGTAATGAAGTACAACACTGAAACATTCAATTAAACCTGGTCTTGATAAATATTTTAGAGGATAACGCATGTTAGGTTTGGGTTAGGTCTAGGATTTGCCCTCATCAGGCTCATACTTTCGCATATTTCTCATACTTCATGGCTAGATCCTGGGCTGCTTCTGGATTGTATCACGTAGTAATGTGGTACCACGCTGAAACAGTCGACTAAACCTGGTTTCGATCAATATTTTAGAGGATAACGCATCTTAGGTCTGGGTTAGGTCTAAGATTTGCCCTCGTCAGGCTCACAGTTTAGCGTTTTTCACATACTTCTAAAACAGATCCTGGGCTTTCTCTGGTTTGGATCACGAAGTAGTGTGGTACCACACTGAAACAGTCCATTAAACCTGGTTTCGCTCAATATTTTAGAGGATAACGCATGTTAGGTCTAGGTTAGGTCTGGGATTTGCTCTCATCAGGCTCATTCTTTCGCATATTTCTCATACTTGATGGCTAGATCCTGGGCTTTTTCTGGATTGCATCACGTAGTAATGTAGTACCACACTGAAACAGTCAATGAAACCTGGTTTCCATCAATATTTTAGAGGACATCGCAAGTTAGGTCTAGGTAAGGCCTGAGATTTTCACTGATCAGACTCATACTTTCGCATTCTTCACATACTTGTTGAACGGATCCTGGGTTTCTTCTGGTTTTGATCACGTAGTAATGTGGTACCACACTGAAACATTCAATTAAACCTGGTCTTGATAAATATTTTAGAGAATAGCGCATGTTAGGTCTGGGTTAGGTCTAGGATTTGCCCTCATCAGGCTCATACTTTCGCATATTTCTCATATTTCATGGCTAGA